>NC_143481.1:44895595-45195595 GCF_027475165.1 Benincasa hispida | reverse complement strand
TAGGTCTATAGTTAGAATTTAATTAATCTAAGAGAGTTAAACAATTAATTTAGTTAATCTAATAATGAAGTAATTGTTGTAGGACCTATTTCTGGCTAGTTTCACCTTGTTCCTTTCCATTTATTTGCTTTGCTAGGAATAGATTAGAATAATTCTTATCACGAGTTAGTCCCAAAAAATTGGAACAATCTCTGAATAACTAAAAGTATATTAAATTGATTCCCTTATAACAATATTCGATTAAGGTCATTTTAAACTATATTATCACTCGATGCGTACATTTGCGCATATCAGTGAACTATATAATAACCCAATCTGCCAACTTCATGTTAGTGGCCCAAATACCCTTTGAAATTTAAAATGTAATTATAATTTGACTACTTTAATATGAAATTATTGGTAAACTTTAAAACTAAAATTAAACATACATTGAAAGCATATTTGTAAAATTGGCCAATGAAAGGGGAAAAAATTGAAAACCTAGAATACTAAAAGAAATATTGACAATTGATGGGTGGCGATCAAACCAGTTATGTTCTTTTTGACATAATACAAAAAATTTGAATGTAAAAAATTATGTCAATTCACTTACTAAAAAAAATTAAGATAGACTTAGTTTAACAGTAATTGACATACATTTCTTTCTTTACATCAAAGATTTGATCAAATCCTTATAAGTTGTACTAAAGAAAATGATGACTTCTATAAAGTAATTCTCTTTTTTAATACTTTACTTACAATTAAAATCAATAATGGACTTCCAATATATAGTTAACAAATGAAAAGAATGTGGAAGTGTAGAAATTAATCTTTAAATTTTTTTCAATAGTTTTGTTAATATGTTTTAGAAAATTAATTATCAAAATTACTAGTTTAACTATTTTAGAATTTTAATATCAAAATTACTAATTTAACTTCATTACCTATTATTTTATTACAAAAGGTTGTATCTTCTCTTACCGGAGTTTTCTTTATTTCTTGATTATCTTTTTAAAGAAAAAATAGTTTATTTACTAAAATTTCGTTGGATAACTATTTCATTTTTTTGTTTTTGTTTTAAAAATTAAGTTTATTTCTTTTTTTTTTTTTTTTTTTTAACAATGATTTGCATTTTTTTTAAGTAATATACTTGAATTTTTAGTCAAATTTCAAAAACAAAAACAGATTTTTAAAAATTACTTTTTTTTTTAATTTTCAAATTTAGCTTAGTTTTTTAAACCATCGATAAAAAGTAGAAAGCAATTGAAGAAATTTAAAAGTGGAAGTAACATCTAGCTAATTTTCAAAAACAAAAAACGAAATGATTATCAAATGGGGCTTAAAATTTTCGTATAAATTGAAAAATCACATCTCACTTTGTAAATAATTTATTAGCTATAGTAAGTATGGATGATCATAGTATATTTAACTGCTCAATTTATTAACAAAACAATTTTAATATAAATAAAATGAAAATATCATCAATATAACAAAATAATTAAAAAGATCACGTGAGCACTTTTAAAGAACTAGCAAATAGCAATTATGGTTTTAAAAAATATACTAGTAATTATAAATTGTATCTTCAATAATTAACATGTGCTCTCTATAATTCATGCTTTATAAATCTAACTTTATTTTAAAATATAACACATATCATGAGTCATAATTGAGGAGATCATTCCTTTCCAGAAAAAAGAACAAATAAAAGAAGAAGAAACAAAATTGAATCGATCATTCAAACAAACTTTAAATAAATCGAATTTTATTTTGCATACTTTTAATAAGAATTTGTGGTTATAAAACTTAAATTTAATTTAAAGTTTCATTTGATATATTGGTTGCCAATAATGTCTTTTATTAGTATTTCCTTTCCGAAGACATATATCTTTAACTAAATGAGTTGGGGTTAAATTGTCGGATGAATATTAGGAGTGTGTATATATGCTGAGTGGTTTTTTGGACCAATCCAAAAATTTAGATTAGTTTAGATTGGCTATTCAAAAGACCCGAATAAAGTCTCTCAAACCCAACTTGACTAATAACTAAAATCACAAAAAACTCAAATATTACATATCAAATATTCATAATATCTATCAAAAACTTTATATATATATATATATATACATACCTCGTAGCAATCCTAAAAGAAAAAATTGAAAATTCACAAATTCATGAATACATACTCAATATATTTTATATGGTGTGTCTATGTTTACATGTAATTCAAGTTAGGTTAGGTCAATCTGGAAAAAAAAAATTTATTTAACCCGCGACCCAGTCCAACCCAATATAAGTAGAAAAAATTTACCCAACCCAATCCGAAAACAAAATTAAATTAACTCAACTCAACTCAACTCAACTCTTACTGTTTGGGTTGTGTAGTCTGTATTTTTCAGAATGTTAGGTTATTTGAACACCCCTAATGAATATAAAGTTCTTCTTCTATTTTTTTTTTTCATTTTTAAGAATGAATATATTTGGTCCCTGAATTTTCAAAATGTGACTTTTCTCGTTTCCCAACTTTTGAGAATATATTTAACAGGTTCCTCAAATAATTTTTATTATTTATTTTAAATAATTATATGATATTTTAAAAAGAAATTATTTCAAATGGTAAAACTGTTGAAAATATTTATAAGATATAGCAAAATTTTAGAGCTATCAACAATAAACATTGATAGATACTAATATACTTCTATCGGTGTCTAATCAATGTATATCAATGTCACTGATAGACTTCTATTAGTGTCTATTAATATCTATAATTGATAGTTCTAAAATTTTGTTATATTTTATAAATATTTTAGTTCATTTTTCTATATTTAAAAATTACTCTATTTTAAATCATACAAATAATTTTTGAAAATTATAATCTCTTTCTACAAAATTATTTTTTAAAAATATTTTTCAAATTGTAAATATCACAATAATTATTTTTACTGATCTTTTAACGTGTGTTATTATTAAAAAAAAAAAATCATTTTCAAAATTCAATAACCAAATATAATTTTATTAAATTCAAACTAACTTGTCAAAAGTATAACGATTGGAATACATTTTTATTTCCTACAAAGATATTGGATAATTTCGACGATTTTCATTACTTTGGATATAAAAATCAAAAGTTATAATCTCAAGATTATCCATTTAATTTTGGTCTAAATAATTGAACTCAGGAGTTAAATACCCCAAAACAAGAAAAATTATGAGGCAATGAATGATTTCTCATCTTTCTTAATTTTCCATCATTGTCTTAAAATGGGTTGGCCTACCAATTAACCAAACTATTGCTTCTTAGAAAACCCTAAAATTTCAAATTATTAGCTCGTATAAATTGCAATTAAAAGAAGATAATCACAAACTCATTCTACCATAAATAATTTTGACTTATCTTTCTCCTGGATTAAAGAAAAAAACAAATTTACAATAACACCCTTCCTTAATTTACCACCTATTTTAAACTATCCATTACTTTAACCTAGACATTTAAATCAAACTTAAGAAAAGTGTTTAAAAATAACTTGACTTTGCCAAATTTATCAAATTCAATAGACATATTTGGAAAAGATAACGATTCAAAACTTACTCACACGTCTCAAATATATATCGATGAACTATTTAAAAAAAAAATGCTCGTTAATTATTATTAAACTATTTTTACTTTAATCATTAATATATTAATTTGAAATATACAAATGATATTGCAAATTATACCTGATTTGAATTTTAGTGTGGGTGTAGCTTTTGGGAGTTGCCAATGAGAAAATAACAAGTTTTCATATGTTATAGAATAATATGTGGTTTCACTTTTTGAAAATTGAATTAGTGGATTGGAATTTGTTAGACTACATGTTCATGTTGTTGCCTAAATCTTTTATCTCTTTTACTAGAACATGTGCCATTAGGTTCATGTCTATTCTTGGATTGATAATTGTAGGCTTCTAGCACTCTCTTCTCCACTACCAAAAATATAATCCATGTTGAATGTAACTATAATGTTGATACCAATTGAAATATTGAAGTTTGATATTGAAAACAGAAACTCAATAAATTTTTTTATGTTTTATAGATCGATTTATGTTGTGAACTTGAGGAACACAATAAAATGCGAGTACCAATATAATATAATATAATATAATAATAAAATAAATAAATATTAAAATAAATTAAATATAATATATAAATAAACAAAACAAAATAAATTAGCATCATATAAAATAAAAAATTTCTCTAAATTCTCCACTTTCTCCAATTTTTATGAAATTTGTCCAATGTGTGTGTCTTCCCTAAATTTTAATGAAATTTCTCTAAATTTTCCACTTTTTATAAAAAAAATTAAAAAGTTGGGAAATAGGGACATGACATATAGTGAATATACACTAAGTATGTATATTTAATGGACATTTATTATCATAATATTTATAATACTCCCCCATGCCCATTATATATATGAAATATCCTCGTTAAAACCTTATTAGGAAAAAACCCAGTGGAAAAAAATCCTACTAAAGGGAAAAGAGTATATATTTCATATAATTTATACTCCTAAAAAGTTTATTTACTCCCCTCATGGAAACATCACTTGAGATCTCTAAGTTGCTGCATTTCAATATTGTGCACGAGTTTTTCAAAAGTTATGGTATGTAATGCCTTTATAAATAAGTCTATCAGGTTATCTTTCGAACAATTTTGTTGTACAACGATGTCGTCATTTCTTCAAGATCATGAGTGTAGAAAAGCTTTGGTGAAATATGCTTTGTTCTATCTCCTTTAATATATCCTCATTTGATTTGGGATATGCATGCTGTGTTGTCTTTGTATAATATTGTTGGAAGATTTTTATTAGAAGATAAGCCACATGTTTCACGAATGTGCTAAGTCATTGATCTTAGCCATACACATTCTCGGCTAGCCTCGTAAATTGCAAGAATTTCAACATGATTTGAGGAAGTAGCCGTTATGGTGTGTTTCATTGACTGCCACGATACAATAGTTCCTCCACATGTGAATAGATAACCTATTTAAGATCTAGTTTTGTGTGGATTAGATAAATATCCAGAATATGCATAACTAACTAGATCAAAATTTGATTTATTTGAATAAAACAAACCCATATCAATCGTTCCTCGGAGATAACGAAGTATATGCTTAACTCTAGTCTAATATATTTTTGTTGGAGAAGAACTATATCTAGCTAATATATTTATTGAAAATGTAATATCTGGTCTTGTATTATTAGCAAAATATATAAGTGCACCAATTGCATTAAGATATGGTATTTCAGGACCAAGTAGTTCTTCATTATCATCTCGAGGTCGAAATATATCTTTCATTATATCTAATGAACAAACTTCCATTGGAATGTTTAATGAATATGCTTCGTCCATATAAAATCTTTTCAAAATTTTTCTTGTATAAGTTGACTAATGAATAAATATCTCATCTACTAAATCCTCAATTTGAAAACCAAGACAAAATTTTGTTTTTTCGAGATCTTTCATCTCAAATTCTTTCTTAAGATATTCTATTACATTTGAAAGTTTTTCAGGAGTTTCAGCTATATTTAAATCATCAACATATACAGTTACAATAGAAAATCCTGGCTGTGATTTCTTTATAAAAACACATGAACATATTGGATTATTTTAATATCATTTTTTCAACAAATATTCAATTAGGCGATTATATCACATTCATCCTGATTGATTCAATTCATATAGCGATCTCTGTAACTTTATCGAATACAATTCTTGGGAATGTGATTTATATGTTTTAGAAACCTTAAATCCTGTTGGGATTCTCGTATAAATATCATTATCAAGAGATCCACATAAATATGATGTGATTACATCCATAAGATGCATGTTCAGATTTTCATACACAATCAGACCAATTAAATATCTTAGTGTAATTGCATCCATCACTGGAGAATATGTCTCCTCATAACTAAAACTAGGTTTTTATGAAAAACCTTGTGCAACTAGTCTTGCTTTATATCTTGTGACCACATTATTTTCATTTCTTTTCCTCACAAATACCCATTTGTATCCTACAGGTTTTACACCTTCTAGTGTTTGGACTACTAGTCCAAAACTCTAATGTTTTGAAAGTGAGTTTTATTCTACCTCGATTGCTTCTTTCCACGAAAACCAATCTTTTTCGATATCGACATTTTTCAATAGATTTTGGTTCAAAATCCTCATTTTTAGAGATAATATCAAAAGCAACACTATATGCAAAAATGTTGTTAATAACTACGTAAATTTGATTCCATCTTTTTCCTATCATGATATAGTTTATTGAAATCTCATTATTATCTTTAGGTATTTCACCTTCTTCATTAGTCATGTCAATGATTTCTTCATGGGTATTTATATCCTCAACCAAGTCTTATTGACTATCTATTATTTTTCTTTTTCAAGAATTTTTATTTTTCGAACCCACTAATCTACCATGCTTTTGGCGTGTTCCAGACTCATTAGTGACAACTTGCTGTGTTGGGATATCAGTTTTCGATAGAACACTTGCAGCTGATATATGTGGCTTAGTTACTTTCTTTGTATCTATAAATGCATTTGGTAACTAATTTGCTATATTTTGCAAACGAATTATCTTCTTAAGTTCAAGTTCATATTGATCTGTATGGGGATATAAATGAGATAATAACGATGCATTCCATATAATTTCTTTTTCCAACTTTTTAATTCCTCCCCCTAATGTTGGAAATTTGTCTTATTAAAATGACAATCATCAGCAAACCATGCAGTAAAATCATCACCCGTCAAGGGTTTAAGATATTTAATAATTGATAGGGAATCATATCTAATATATATTGTCACACCCTTCCCCATATCACCCTGTTAATCCGGAAAGAGATGTGAAGATAACAGTTGCCGATCCTCTTATGACAATTACCGCTCAACATACTTCTGAAAACCTGTGTCCTTAGCACTTATTAAACCTGATTAGTAGTTCATAATTCTCTAGAACTTGACACACAACTCAACAATAGCTCAAGACATACAAATTACTACTAATCAAAATATCTTCAATATAATTAACAATTTCAGATAAACAAAATTTATTTACAACACTTGTTCAACTTAAACTCTACCTTATTTCCCATGACACGAACAATAAAACTGGATTAATAAAACACGATGAGCCACTTAAGCTTCACACTTTTTAAAGGTCTGAAAAGTGACTGACTAGTAAAACTGCTAGGCCTCGAAACGTCGACCGCTACCTAAGGAGGAAACCATTAAAAAGCGTGAGCTGGAAAGTCCAGTGAGTGACTTCTTCTAAGAAAACATGCTTTATAACTTATAGTAGAAACAACTTAATAATAAAACAATCTCATTTGAAGGAACTCTTATCAAAGAGTACCTTTGAGCGAAAGCAAGATCGTTTCAAATTCATTGTGACAGAAACACCACATTCACAAACAAACAAACAAGTTATGCATTTAACAACAAATTACGACATGCTTTTCAAACTTAAACAACAAAGGAACGAGATACATACCAATTGAATAACTCTTATTCTCTTTAAATCTCGCTCTTGTTAGGAATCAACAACTCACGGAATCGCTGCACTTGCCAAGGCTATTGTCCACCAAATCACGCTGTCGTCTACCACCAAACGGTCTTCAACACGAACAAAGTAGCAAGAAGGACACAACCACTCAGAAACCTTGGTATTCTCGGAGTGAGAATTCAAGAGGTGTGGGCTCTGTTAGATTTGGTAGAGGGGAGGAGGCAACAACGATCGTTTACCACAACCAAGTAAGTGGGAGATATTTGAAGTCTATCGCATAGATGGATGCTTGATCGTTTAGCAAAAGGTACAAGATCATGTAGTAAAAGGGGCTAATCATTTACTAAAATCGCTCAGGCGCGCGATTGTTTATTAAAGACTATGCAATCATTTAGGAAAAGCACGCATGTATACGATCGTTTAGTAAACTCTGAGCTATCGTGTATGCTCTCATTTGCTAGGCGATGGGCAGTGTACTAAATTGTGAAGCGATTAATCGATCTCTTGCAAAATGAAAACCATTTTCATTTTATCCTTAAGTTACAAAAATTGATTACAACCTCCCACTATCTCATTCAATTACAGAGAAAAAATCGCCAACAATTATCTGATAATTGTTTAATAAGAAATAAATATATTCATATTATATTTATAAACTATAGTTTAATATCTTATCATATGCAACATATAAACCATAGTCTTTTTCTCCTCCATTAGATATAAATCATATTTATATCCTCTTCCTCCAATTAATGTATCTCATACATCATGTCAACTATATTATATATAATCGACCAGTTTAATCGTATCATATATAATCAAACCCTCTCTTGTCAATTTGAATACTTCAAATTGACCCAAAAACTGATTATTAACTTCAATTCATTGAGCTACCAAGGGGGCCTTATGGACCTATGACTTGAAGCTCCAACGATACATGAATAGCTGACAAAACTCTTTAGCCACAAGATCCACCATTCGTTAATTGCCAGACATTCCACTAAAGACCGACAGCTGCACTCTTCTCACCACAAATATATTTCTGCATCCATTAGATATAACCAATCAACAGTAAGATAACCCTTCATAAATGCTCGTAAGTATAGCTGGACCAATTTACCGTTTTATCCCTGTAGTTACATCTAACTTCTTAAGTACCACTGATCCCTCTAACGAACAATACAACATAGTTCTACTATGTGTGGACACCTCTCGGGCCATGAGAAGGTGTGTGGCGCCATATCGTTCAAGTCCCGAAATCAACCCTTAAGGGAGTAATCTATCTACTTACCCTTGCTTCAGGGAATGAGTGAATTCCATCTTGTGTAGCTGAGTTCCCAGCTCTCAAATCAGACGAATCCCCAAAGTGGTAAGTTTGAGTCGACAATCTGGCTACTCGCACCCATGCAAATCAAAGGACCATCTTCAAAGGAAGGAGTTCCTAACTCACTCGGAATTGAGGTCATGTTACCTATGGTCATTGTAATGAAGTGAAGTCTTTGTCATGAACAACGTTATATAACGAGACTATTACACTTCGTGGTCCGGTCTTATACAAACTCCTTTTTATATGATGCCCCCGCTCGCATGTCTCCACATGAATGATCAGGATCAGGCCATTTGTAGCAAGTCACAACACTTGTAACTATTCTACAAAGCGGGCCGCATCCGTAGTGTTACTAGGATAACGTTTCCCTTCTATATTCATATACTACAGACCATTTGGTTATTATTTAAGACATGATCCACCTGTATGTCTCCACATACATGCTTAAGTTACAACGACAACCAGGGATCTTAGTTTATTGGTTTGTGGTAAAGCAATTAAAACATCCAATGTTTCATAGACAATAGTGAAGAAAAATATCATATATTATTACATCACAAACGTTTGTTCAATATAGTGTTTACAAACTACAAGACCCAACAAAAGTTTAGGGCATCATCCCCAATAATCTCCCACTTGTCCTAAATCCATAACTTTAATCCCAACATTCATTTAGCTAAACTCTCTTCAACGAAATTGCTCATAAACATCTTAACTTTCACTTACCTTAGAAATTGAGCATTACTCCCTTTTGAGTTGGTTGGAATGCCTCCAACTTTTTTTCAGCTTGCCAAGAACTCTTCAATCTTCGAAGTCTTTAGGTGGCAGCAATACTTCTTCACTTAGGCATAAGAAAGATTTTGGCAAACCATTTCTCTTCTTCACCAAGTTAATTATACTTAGGTTTGCATGGCATTTAAGCCTAATTAAATGCCACCTGGTATATTTATCTTTCAATTGATGTTTATAAGGTTGCCACCTGGCCTGCTTACTGGATAATTAAGTTGAATTCCTCAATTTAACTTCATCGTATGGCCTTGCGGCTATTTGAGCCTTTTTCTTTCAGTGCATACGTCTACTTATTGTCATATGCTCTAAGAGACACCTTCAACACATGATCTTCTGTTGCCTCGTTTGTTAGCTTAGCCTCAACCTTGACATACAAGGTTGGTCGCATATTTCCTTCATATCGCTTTGTTGAACTTAGTCATAACGTCCCCATTTTGGACCTTTGGTCGCATAGTTGAACAGAACTGGCCATATGGTGCCTCAGAACTCCAACGTATGGAGTCCTTTTTTTTTTTTTTTCTAAGTGTTAACTTCCTCCTACTTCATCCAAGAACTCAACATTCCATACTTAGCATAATTTCTTACCGCTTTTTCCATCTTGTCATTGTCTAAACTTCTCAAACACTTCATGCGTTAACTGTGCTTATAACCCGAACGCATATGCTCGTAACACTTAGAAAATTTTCCTTCTTTAAACATTTCAAATTCATCATTCATCACATATTTTGCTTACTTTTGCATTAATCTTAATACATATCTTTAACACATAATAAAGGGAGATTAAACTTAATTAACTAGTAAAATAAGTTTAGGGGTTTACATATATTCCTAACCTCCTTTGAGGACTCATCTTAGTATGTGTGTGGTGGAGCGATTGGAACATATACTGTACATCAAAAAATTCTCAGATGGGAAATATTTGGCTCATGCCATAAGCTAATTGTAATGGCGATTACTTATGATAACATGCTGGCCTATAATGCCTACAAGTGACGTTATATATCAAATAGTATGTTCCCATACAAATGTAGGAAGCTTAGCTCTCATAAGTAATAATCTAGCAATTAACTACAAACGTTTTATGAAGGATTCTGCTAAACAATTTTGTGTATGAACATGAGCTATAGGATGTTCAACACTTATCCCAATTGACATACAATAATCAGCAAAAGTTTGGGATGTAAATTCACCAACATTATCAATTAATAATCATCAAGTAATCTTGCAAATGCAAGATTTCGACTTGATAATAAGTACACGTGTAACCATCTGCTGGATGGGTCTATTAATACCATAAAATATCTAAATGGTCAACTTGGTGGGTTAATAGGTCCACATATATGTTCATGAATTCGTTCTAAAAATGTAGGTGCTTCACTCCCCACCTTAACTGGTGATGGTCTAATGATTAATTTGCCCCAGAGCAAGCATGACATGATAATTCATTAGATTGAAGAATCTTTTGGCTCTTCAATGGATGTCCATTTGAATTCTTAATAATTCTTCTCATCATCATAAACCCTAGATGACCTAATCTGTCACACCAAGTTGTAATTATACTAGATTCATGAACTTCAGGTTTGTTGTTGCATACGTTTCAATTACTCGTATATGAGTATAATATAATCCAAAAAATAAAGCAGACAACTCTTCCAGTATACGTTTTTCATATGAGACAATAGATATAATATAAAAGTACTTCATATTATTTTTCTATCAGTCTCAATATGATAACCATTGCAACATATATCTTTAAAATTAGGTTGATTTCTCTTTGATTGACTAGAGAACAATGCATTGTCAATTGTAAATTTTGTTCCTCTAGGCAAAATAATATTTGCTTTTCCAAATCTTCAATCAGGTTTGCAGAACTGAATACTGTATTGACTTTTGCATCCCGCATTGTCAGTTTGGAAAAAATTTTCTACTTGTAAGTATTGTATGTATAGTTGCACTATCTACCAAACATAGATCTTTTTTACGCATTTTTTAGTCACCCAACATATGAAAATGATCCGGGTTTCTTCATTAAAAGAAAATGATTACAATAAGAAAAAAAACATTTGGAATATACAAAGGTTAATATCTATTAATAGGAAAAACTAAACATGGAGATGAAAAAATAAATATTAAATCAAGATATTTTCAAAGTCAAATGAAACACTTGATGTTCCATCGATTCTTTCGATTTTCTCTTCAGGAGATTCAAAGAAGTCCACTACATCCAAATATGGGATGGGTCAGATATGTCATTATTCTAGTATGCAAAATTTGCTTCCACATTTTTTTTCTTTATTTTCTTCAGGGATGCTTAATAGAGATCAACTAAGTATTTTGTCGTACGACAGGTACGTGACTAATACCTAGACATTTTGTATTGGAAGCAATTATTTTCAATACTTTTTGAACTCTTATCTTGTGGAGCTTTTCCTTTGTGATCATCATTTTGTGTGGTTCTTTTGAAATTTGAATGATTATAACAACCACCATGAAATAATAATTATTTCTTCCTCTACCATAGTCACGACCTCAACCACGATTATTATTAAAATTCATAGTATTCACTTCAAGGAATGTTATTGTTCCAGTTGGTTGAGATGCATGATTTTCATCCATGATTATAAAAATTTACAACATTCACTTCACGGAATGTTGTTGCTTTAGTTGGCTGAGATTCATAATTTTTTTAGTCAATAACTCGTTATATCATTCAACTACGAGAAGACATCAGATGAATGTAGAATACTTTTAAATATTTCTCTCGATATTGCTACTGTAGGAACATATCCAAAATGTAGAAAAATATATTCTCTAACATATTGATTTAAAATTTTGGAGTTTTAAGTGCATCCATTTATGACGAACTTTTGGAAGATTTTTTTTCTTCTTCTGATGATTAAATTTTTATGGCATCTAGGTATATTTTGGCATCAAGCACTTAATGACAAATAATTATTACCATTAATATCAAATGCTATAAATTCTAATTTTATAATAATTTTCATAGTAACACTATTACAAAATATTATATTTAGAATAGAAATTTAATATATATCAAATATGTAAAACAACATTTAATTTATTAATTATAACGAAGAGAGAAAAACCAACATACCTTTAGAACCTACCTTCAGCGAGGAAAATGAAAGAAGCTCATGTTGATAAAGTGCAGTGAACTTGAGGAACACAATAGGAACACAGATACCAATAAAATATAATATTAAAATAAATAAATAATAAAATAGATTAAAAATAATATATAGATAAAATAAAATAAAATAAATTAGCAAAATATAAAATAGAGAATTTCTCTAAATTCTCCACTTTCTCCAATTTTCAAGGAATTTATTCAATGTCTGTGTCATCCAAAACCCATCAAATGCTACTATTTATAAGGAATTTAACAAGTAGAAGATGGATTACATGGACACTAATATTATTAGTCTAATAATGTATAATGTTTAGACACATGGACAATACTTTAGAAAATGAGGATGTTTCAAAAGTAGTATTGAAACAGAATTTGGACTAGAATTCAAAATTCACTTACTTATCCTAAACTACTTCCAATAGTAAGAGTGACAACTATCCTTACAAACTATTACAGATCGTTTCAACATATTTTGTTCGATCTCACTCACATGCTTTTTAGAAAAATTTCTAAGAGGTCATCTAACATTAAATTGCGTGACATACTTTTTCGAAAAATTCTCAAGAGGTCATCCAAGATTGAATTGCTCAAAGCTAAGCACGCTTAATTATAAAATTGTTATGATTGAGCTACTGAAAAGGAAAGTACACCTTATTAGTATAGATAGTAACTTTTAATCTTTTTAAGTCTTTCTTAACCACGCTTTTATATCCTTGAGATCCCTCTCATTTAGATGTGATCTCAATTCATTCATGTCCCATTTTTAAACTCGAGACGTTACATATACTCATCCTTCATTTACATAATTATATAATGTAAAACTTTTTAGATTTATGTAAGTAATGACATGTGGATGCATGTTTTACTCGCTATATCGGTGTGAATGCAGCTTTTATGAGTTATATTAAATGCATCCATATGATTAAGAAATTAAAAATGTATGGGTTTTTATTATGCACCTAATAAACCTGAATGATAGTTGTTCCTAATAATATTTCGTTTCCATTCTCAACTCAAATAATTCATATTTGTGTCAACAATTGAGTTGATCCAACTTGGTTTATTTCATTTCATCCGAAATCAACATACAACTAATCTATTGACCTAATAAAAATGAAAATTAATTGATGTCGAAGAAGCTAATTAATAAACTATCAATCATGATCAAAAGTAGAATGATCTCGAAGCATTTGTTAATCATACAATTAAAACCGTTGACATCTTTCAATTTAGTGAAAGCAACTAAATAAAAACAGTTGAGTCAATTTTTTTCGATTGTAGCTAATAGAAGGTGGCTTACCGAATGTGGGGTTGTGTTGTGTATATAAATTATATAACATATATATACACACAACTTGTTTGATAACCTAAAAGGAAATATAATTTATGAATATAGCATATATTTGAGAGAGGTAGGAAAATAATATGAAGAAGATGGAGCTATCAAACTGATGAAGTGGGATATGAATGAGGCTTTTTTGAAAGACAAAAATATAATGATGCCCTAGTAGACAGGACTCTTTTTGGAAGCTTAGAAATCACAAACAAGGTTTGGCCACATAAAGAAAACTCAAGCATTAATGTTGTAGTGCTATGCTTGCAATTGTGGATGAAATCTATTGCCTACATTTTTGCTTTGGTACACATTTCCCTCAATCTCTTGCCATCGAAACGTGACACGTAATACGTCTTTGATTATTTTTAGTTTTAAAAAACTATTACAACAACTATGAGGGTTTCTTTTAACGTGTTTTATTTTTATTCATATCTTTCTCGAATAAAAATTGTGATATCTTTATGATAACTCTATTTCCATCTCTAAATTTTTATGTTATATTGTATTTTAAAAAAATTAAGTCAAATTTTGAAAATTAAAAATGTTTTCAATTTTTTTTATAAAGATTTTAACTAAGAATTCAAATATTTCATTAAGAAAAATAGAAATACTGGTAAACAAACTGATAGAAAAGAATAAATAAATTTCAAAAATAGAAAATTAAAAAAATGAAATAGTTAACCGAGAGGATAAGTTTTTCTTAATCTAATTGTTGAATACATATTAGAGTTCCTCACATCTAGATTTAGACTAAAATCTTACACTATATTACCATATATGTGTTCTCTTTAATGCAATAGTGGTCCAATCCTTCCTTATTTTAACATGTCACATTGCAAAACCCACAAATCGAATACATATTTCTTAAAATCTAGTTTTAAGAAATCGATTTTTCGACGATATTCAAATATACTTTGGCCCAAACTTGAACTAACTTCAAATCACATCAATCCAAGCATATTGTTTATAGGACAAAAGATGTGTATGTTGTAGGTGATATCCATTTCCATTTGTTCAATATTTTTTATAATATTCCCTCTATTATATGTTCATTGAGAACAACCATTAATTAAGGATGTCCTTTTCTTCTAGTCTTTGATTTGATCTAGATGAAGAGAAAAGAGTCCGTCATTGATTAAGTCGATCGCTCTATTAGTGGCCGTTCCTGACCTTAGAGATAGGTAAAGTGTGCATTAATTAAGGAACTTACATGAATGGCATGGAATAGCAGCCCCAAATAATGAAGACAATTTTATTATTATTTTTCTAGGTTTCTGATGGACAAAGAAATTCACACATGCCTATAATCAATGAACAAATTCCCAAATACCTGTTTGACGTGATTGTTTTGTTTAGTTTTTTCCCTTTTTTTAATACATAAAACAAAACAAAACAAAAAACAAAAGGAAAAAAAAAAAAGAAGAAATGAAACTTTTAATTTTTAATAGATCTCTGATTTTTTTTTTATCTAATTAATTTTTAAAATATCATTTTTGCATACAAGAAATTTCTTCCCTATTTAAAATGTTAAAAACTAAATGTTATATTAGATATTGAGTTTAAATGTGTGTGTAATAAATATTATTGGACATTTTTTTAACATTAATGTTTCTGTTACCTAAATATTCAAAACTTTAATATTCAGTTAGAAATAAAAATATTTTTTTTGTTTAATAAAATAATTAATTTTCATACGTTTTTAATATGTTCGATTTTTATTAATATTAAATTTGAAAATTTATAGATCTATTCGACATTTTTTTGTGACTCACTAGAGTTAAAATTAATAATTCATGGATTTATTTGTCACAATTTTCAAAATTAAGGGATTGGACCTGTAATTTAACCTTCATATAAATACGTAATTTTAAATGCACTAATATATATAAATACTTAGCTAGATTAAATAATATTAATTAAAAATTACTACATACTTTTATAGATTTATTCACATAGATATGTAAACAAAAAAAATTAAACTTAGATATTCATAGTTTTTTTTAAAAAAAGAACAACTAAGTATTTTTTCTAGAATATTATTTGTTTATATATGGTGAAAATTTTAATATATATAGTTGTTGAAAATTAGAAATATGAGCGGTTTAAAATTTTAAAATATATAAATATAGGATTGTTTTCAAATATAAGAAATTAATCAAAATATTTATAAATATAACAAAATTTCACTATCTATCTTCAGATAGTAGTCTATTGCAGATAAAATGTGATATTTTGCTATGTTTGTAAATATTTTCAACAATTTTATCACTTAAAATAATTTTTCATAAATATATGTATATTTTGAAAAAAGAAGTAATAATAGGGGGGGAAAGAGGAAATGGATCAAGGTCTCAAAGAAAATCATACACTCCATTCTAATTAATCTTTAAATTCCACCATGATTATCTCATTGTGTACCAAATAAGGTACATTTTGTCCTTATTCCAATTCAAATAGTGTTTCTCTCTTCTCTCTCCTACCTACACCACACCACTTCCTTCCCTTACTCTCTCTCATTTATTTCTTTTCATGTTTGAAACCGAAATCTATCAATAGTAATATAAAAAATATACTCCAGTTGATTGTTGTTGTTATTGTTTACCTGCTTTTTGTAATTGTAATAAGTTATGAGACTCGTTAGAAATTTATAATTAAATCGTGTAATCTAATTGAGGAACGAAGACTACTCAATCTAATTATGCTTGAAAATTATGTGAGACCTACTACTTTTGCTGTTGCTATTATCATTATCGTTATAGATATTGTTACTGTAACCATATAAAAAATATGAATTTGTCATATTTATTATTATATTTACCTTTACCATTATTGTTAAAGTTAGTAGTAAAGGTAACGATAACAGTAACGATAATGATAATAGTAAAATGTGATAAATTTATAATCTAGGTAAATGCAATCAAAAGTAATCCAATTATGTTTGTGATTCATGCCTATTATGATTCATCCATCAACGAAGTCTAATTCCGATTACACCAATTTTTATTACGGATTGATAAATATGACCTAAATTTCCTAAAATTTCTATTCTCTCTCCTCAGGTAAAATTTTGTACCATAATACTATTAAATTTATTTAATTTCTCTCCTTTTCAAAGAATTAATGGGAAGAATATTGTTTTAAAAAAAATAGACAAAACAACAATATTCTTCCCATTAATCCCTTCTCAAACTATGTTCTTTGTTTTCTTCATTTTCTTAACCCTCTGTTTTGTTTTATTGTTTTATTGTTTTTTCCCCTTCTTTCTTAACCCTCCATAAGTTGGTAGTTCTTCACCATGAATTCAAGCTTCAAATACGGGAAGGAAATCAAACCTGTTATGGGTGAATTTTATTCTAAATACAAAAATCAAGATAAGATTTGATCTAAGCTTGATTGGGATTAGGAACAAATATTATTCTAATCCTAAAATAAATCTCCTATAAATACACCATTATGACTCTATACACTACAACAAAATTGAGATTTCATGACATTTAAAAACTGTCGGGTTTAAAATTTGTGACAGTTATTTTTAGTCATTGTATCGTCTATAAAGGTATGAGCATCAATGATAGTCTTTGAACAATGTCATATCTGGTTTACTATGAATAATTATTGACAGTCATAAAATGTCATCGTCAAATATATTATGACATGTTATTATTGTCATGAATTTATTCAAAAATGAGTATTTTTTGTAGTGTTATAGGTATTAATGAGAATTATAAAATATGAAAAATATATATATAATAACATTTTTTTCTTGTCAAGAATATCTAAACAGTGACATTTTATTGTCAAGAATAGCTAAACCATGACAAATATTTTATTTCATCAAATATTCTATCATGATACATTTTTATTTCACATAATTTCATAATTATGACATTTTTTATATTGTCAATAAAATACATGTCTTGCTAGTTCTTTATTTCTTTAAATCTTGTCATTGCATACATAATTTTCATAATCAATTAATCATATTTTAACACAAGATGGGTACAAACATAAATAAGTACTTTCGTACATAAGAATAAAGTTGATAATGTTTTTATATATATAAAAAAAAAAAACTAAATATAGCAAAACTATCAAATGTCCCCAAACGGGACAAATACAAGAAAATTATTAGCTACACTTGGTAAATTTTTTACAAAAAGAACTAAATACAACAAGGTATTGCCATGAGGAAATACATTACAATAAGTTTTGTTACTAACCAAACGTCAATCACTTGGCTTGGTAGCTTCACCACATCAATGTGTTCGTGTAATACCTAGTAAAAACACAACATTAATTTTAGAGTTAAACTCAAAGTATCAATGTCAACAATAATCAAAAGATTCATGTAAGTCTATGTAGGATCCCAAATTGAAGGGAACCATGAGCGGAAGTAAAATCGTCTCAATTCCCATTTTTCATTGAATGTAAGTTGTACGGTAAATAAAGAACAAGATATGCATTTACATAAATTACAACATGTTATACCAAAAGGAAACTTAGGGTTTCAGAAACCCTTATCTTTGATAACTTTCTTCAAGAATCCCTCAAATAGTATAGGAACACCTTGAAGACTTTCTTCAAGAATTCCTTGAACAATATATGAACACCTTAAAGACTTTCTTCAAGAATTCCTCTATCAGTATACAAACAATACCACAATGGTTTTCTTGGTATTCACAGGCAGAGAACCCAAGAGTGGTGGGCTTTGACTATTTTGGAATGAGGAAATTCTTAGTAGAGAGGAGGAAGAAGTGAGATTGTTCACCAACAACCCAAAACTTTCAGAACAATTTTGTATTTTTCTGTGCGTTTTTCTCTATCAACAAGATGATGATGAAAGAGGCTCTTTCCTGTCTTTTAAAAGCCAAATACACAACAACCGTCCACTTACCTGGGTGAAGAGAAAAGATGAGGAAGGAATTATAACTCCCTCTCTTATTTAAAAAATAACAGTTAATATATATAAATCTATAGTTTCTTTTCTCTCGAATATGACATTTAATATAAATCACATTTATATTAAATTTAACAATTATGAATCCAATTCATATAATTAATATTTGAATCATATTCAAATATTTATTTCCTCTTATTAAAGTATCAAATATATTATAATAATTATATAACATATAATTAAAATAACTTAATTATATCATATATGATTAAATCCCTCGATTAATTTGAACAATTCAAATTAATCCAAAAACTGATTCTCATTTAATCCTGTTGAGCTACCAAGGGGACCTAATGGACATGTAGCTTGAAGCTCCAACGGTACATGAATATTTAATCAAATTATTTAATTAAAATATCCATCATCCATTAACAATCGGGCGCTCCACTAAAGACGGACAGTTGAACTCTTCGCACTACAGATATATTTCTATGTCCATTGGATATGACCCTTCACAAATTGCTCGTAAGTACAAGTGGGCCAAAAATGTCATTTTTCCCCTGTAGTTACATCTAACTCCTTAAGTACCACCGATCACTCTAATGAAAAATAGATCATAGTCCAACTATGACTAAATCCTTCTCGGGCCAGGAGAGGGTGTGGTGCCACATTGTTTAAGCGCTGGAATCAGTCCTTAAGGAAGCAATTTATTTACTTACTCCGACCTCGAGGAAGAAGTAAATTCATTCTTGTGTAGTTATGTTTCCAGCTCCCCAATCAGGCAAGTCCTCAAAGTGGTGAGCTTGTTAAGTCGGCAATCTGGCCACTCACACCCATACAAATCAAAGGACCATCCTCATAGGCAGGAGTTCACAACTCACTCAGGATTCAGGTCATGTTACCTATGGTCATCTTGGTGAAATGTAATTCTCTATTATGAAAGACGTTATGTAATGAAACTAAACATTTCATGGTCCAGTCTTATACAAACTTCTTTGTATAGAATATTCCCACTCACATGTCTATACATGTGATTAGGATCAGATCATTTGTAGCACTTTACAACAATTGTAACACCTAAAAAATGGGCCATACTCATAGTGTCACCAGGATAAGGTACCCAGCCTTATCCATCTACTGCAGACCATTTAGGTTATCACTTAAACATGATCCACCCGTATGTCTCTATATTCATGTTTAAGTTACAAGATAACCTTGGATGTTAGTTTATTAGTTTGTGGTTAATGCAATTAAAATACGGAATAAAATATCATATGTTTTACTAAATAGACAATGAGTTTGAATAAAAAATCAAATATTTTATTAAATAAACAATGAGTTTGTTCAATACATTTATAAACTATAAGACCCTACGAGATTTAGGGCATCAAACAATCTCCCACTTAACCTAAAACTAGTGAGGTGTACAATATAATCAAAATACAAAGTACACAAATAATAAACTAGGGCATAACACACACCCAATACAAATCTCCCACTTGTCCTAGTCTAGACGTGGTCTGTCCCATAGACCTATAATCTGCAGGTAACCCTTAAACACCTTAGCCGTGAGGGCTTTGTAAACGGATCAGCAGTGTTGTGCTTTGAAGCTATCTACGTGACAATCACGTCGCCTCGATGCACAATCTCTTGGATGAGATGATACTTCCGCTCTATATGTTTCATGCACTTGTGACTCCTAGGCTCTCGAGAATTAGCCACAACACCACTATTATCACAATAAAGTGTGATGGGCTTTGATAAATCTGGAACAACTTCCATATCAGTTAAGAATTTTCTGAGCTAAACAGCTTCCTTAGCAGTTTTACAAGCCGCTACATACTCAGCTTCCATAGTGGAGTCAACGATGCACCCTTGCTTGATACTTCTCCATACTGTTGCCCCTCCGTTAAGAGTGAACATTGATCCTAATGTGGATTTTATAGAATCCTTATCAGTCTGAAAATCAGAGTTCGTGTATCCCGTAAGGATCAAATTCTTAGAACCATACACGAGCATGTAGTCCCTCGTTTTCCATAGATACTTGAGGATGATTTTAATGGTGGTCCAGTGATCTAATCCTAGATTAGATTGATATCTACTGACTATCCTCACTGCATAGCAGATGTCAGGTCTAGTACATAACATCACATACATCAAACTG
Organism: Benincasa hispida; assembly: GCF_027475165.1. NCBI lineage: Eukaryota > Viridiplantae > Streptophyta > Magnoliopsida > Cucurbitales > Cucurbitaceae > Benincasa > Benincasa hispida. The sequence goes on along the minus strand of NC_143481.1, from coordinate 45,174,413 downwards.
CCTACAACCATGCATAGGGGATCCATCTCATCTCCTCAATCTCTGAGGTGTCTTAAAACATTATTCCTTAGACAATATCACTCAATGCCTGAAAAGCAATACGCCCCTCTTGGAGTTCTGCATTGAATATTTGACAAGCATCTTGACAATATATGATGCTTAAGACAAAGCTAGCATTTTGTTCTTTCGATCTCTAAAGATCTAAACACCCAGAAAAAACTGAGCCTCTCACAAATCTTTCATTTGGAATTGGATCGCTAGTCAGTTCTTAACTTTAGTCAGTAAACCTACATCATTCCCATGAGTAGGATATCATCTACATATAACACTAAAAAAAACCACTGAATTGTTGATGATTTTTTTGTATACACAACACTCATCAACGTTTTGATCAAAGCCATAAGATTTAATCGCATTGTCAAACTTTATGTTCCAAGATTGATAAGCTTGCTTCAGTCCATAAATGGACCGATTAAGCTTGCAAATCTTATGCTCTTGACTTTGGATTATGAATCCCTCGGTTGCTCCATGTAAATGGTTTCCTCAAAATTGCCATTCAGAAAGGTAGTCTTGACATCCATTTCCTAAATCTCATAGTCATAATATGAGCAATGGACATGAGTATTCTGATAGATTTAAGCAAGGCAACAGGTGAGAAAGCCTCCTCATAGTCAACTCCCTCAACCTGGGTATAATCCTTTGCGACTAATCTAGCTTTGAAGGTCTGCACCTTCTTATTAGCACCATGTTTCCTCTTGCAGATCCATTTACAACCTATAGGTTTAACTTCATCAGGTTGATCTACAAGATCTCATATGGAACTAAAGTACATAGACTCCATTTCGAGATCCATCGCTTTGATCCACTCATCATTGTGAATATCCTCCATTACCTTCTTATAAGACAATAGATCCTCAACTTCACCATCAACTACCATAGCCAGGATTTTTGTTAAACCCATATAGGGAACAGGTGGGTTCGCAACCCTCCCATTACGTCGAGGTTCCCTCAACACTTGAAGTGGATTTGACCTATTAGATAATCCAACTTCAACAACTCTTGTTAAGGTACTAGGTTCTTCAACAACTCTTGTAGAAGATTTAGTAGTTTCTTTGGAAATTTCATTCAACACAATCTTACTTCTGGGCCCGTGCTTCTTTATGTGGTATTCTTCAAGAAAAGTAGCATTTGTCGATACAAATACTTTGTTTTTTTTAGGATAAAAAAAGTAACCACCTCTAGACCCTTTGGCGTAGCCTACAAATAGGCATAATTTTGAATGTGGTTCCAATTTCTTAGTATTAGCTTCAAGCACGTGTGCTAGGCAACCCCAGATTCTGAAATGGTGTAAACTCGCTTTACGACCATTCCATAATTCCAAAGGTGTATTAGCAACACTCTTGGATAGAACACAATTTATAATGTACGCTGCAGTCTCTACTTATAACCCCAAAAAGAGTCAAGTAAGGAAGCGTAACTCATCATTGACCAAACCATGTTCAACAGGGTTCGATTTCTCCTTTCTGATACACCATTCTTCTGAGGTGTACCAAGTACTGAGAGTTGGGATACTATTCCATGTTCTATCAGATAGTTTTAGAATGTTAAATCCATAAACTTTCCACCTTGATCAGATCGAAATGTTTTAATCGTTCTACTTAATGCATTTTCAACTTTAGCCTTGAATTCTTTAAAATTTTCAAAAGATTCAGACTTATGTTGCATTAAACAAATGTACCCATATCTTGAATAATCATCAGTAAAGGTGATGAAATATTCATAACCTCCCTTAGCTTTTACATTCATCGAACCATAGAGGTCTGAATGTACTAGCTTTAAAAGTTCTTTGGCCTTATGACCCTTTCCAGTAAAAGGTCTCTTAGTTATCTTGCCTTCAAGGCATGACTCACACATAGGTAAAGAATTTTCTTCTAAATCACTTAGAAGTCCATTCTTCATCAACCTCACGATCTTAATGAGATTGAAGTGTCCTAGTCTTAGGTGCCAAAGTTGGGCATTTTCTTTAGGAGAAATTTTAAGTCTTTTATGTTGAGTTACTGCAGTCTTAAACATTTTTGTGTTATGTAGGGCGTTAGTTGCTAACAGTCTTAGCACATAAAGATTATTTTCCAATTTTATAGAACAAATATCAATACCATTCTTAGAAATAAACACATTATTAAAAAAAAAGTTGATATTATATGAACATTCAAGCAAATACTTTACAGAAACAAGGTTCCTTTTTAAATCTGGAACTACATAAACATTTTCTAAAATAAGAAATTTGTTCTGTAAAGTCAACCGAAGGCCTCCCACTGCCACAGCCGAGACGACGTGTCCAGTTCCAACACGTATCGTCATCTCACCAGCATCTAGTTTCCACCAGGAATTAATTCCCTGAAATGAAGAACAAACGTGGTTAGTGGCTTCAGAGTCTATAATCTAGGCAGAATCATCATTTTCCACTAAGCAAGTTTCCAATACAAGTAAATCATATTTACCTTGTTTGGCCTTCTTCTTTTCTGCCAAGTATTTGGGGCAGTTTCTCTTCCAATACCCATCTTGGTTGCAATAGAAACAAATTCCCTTTACAGCCTTGATCGATTTTCTGTCCCTTTGAGCGGCAACTACAAGATCAACTTCCCCTTTCCACCCTTCTTCTTCTTCCACTTTTTTGGTGCCGGAAGAAGAAGGTGCAGTCTAAGTCCCAGAGATCGAACTGTTGGGTTTTATATCCTAAAACTCATGGTTTGTAAACAATAAAACTTATTCTGAAAATTCAATAAGTTTTTATTGAATATATGTATTGCTTATTTCATTTTAGAATTAAATCTAATAAACTAAAAGATTCATGACTATTACATGAGTACTTGAACTTTATGTAGAGATATAAAAGTGGATCAGGTTCGAGTAAATAGTTAAAATAATCTATAGTATATGAATGAGGTTTGGTGCCTTATCCTCTTACAGGAGATCAAATAAAGAAACGCGCAAAACTGGCATCCTTTAGGGGGACACTCCCAGGGTGCCTCGAGGCGATGCGTAGTAACTTTATTCAACCCAACGAGGGAGACCGAGGGATATGCTGTCGCATTTTCCGCTCCCACTTACTATGAACACTTTCTCCATCCACCTTGATATTGACCTACCCAAACACCATTCGTTGAGGGACACGCCAAAGGTGCCTCAAACTTGAGGGTAGATTTCACGGTGTGGACTATTTAGGAGAAAAGTGAAAGGTTTAAGTGAAGCATCTTATGCCCCAAGTACCTCCCACTTAACGTTCTACCTAGGGGTTCATTAACCTAGACAATCCGGCTATTGATTTTAGTCTAAGTCGTCTTTTTAATTCCCGCTCATAAACAACGTTTATCTATGAAAAAAGAACAAGTTCAAGTAGTTACATTTAAACACTTTAATGAACTGTCCTTAACTTGCATGCATGCATCAAATCTATCTAATTCACCTTTTCAAGTAAGTTCCCAGGTAAGGGTGTTACGTTTCCGTCAACTTAAATACCCCAGCCTAGACAGAATCCGCCTGAGACAAAAGGTCCCTTATAGATAGATTTGCTACATTTTAACCTTTTATTAGTCAATTTAATCCTATTAAACTGATTAAAAGATTAAAGCATTAGGGTTGCTAATCATATTAGAACCGTGATCTTTGGTCTATGTGATCCAAATTTTAAACACTTTAAAACCATGAATTAAACCTAAGTGAGCATGCATGTCTTTCTTATTTCTTATAGTTCTAATTTCTCTTTAACTTTTAAAAGGAAACAACTAAAAAAATTATTGTGCACAACAAGGTGTTTATAATTTTTATAAAGTAACCTATGTATCATGCTTCATGCAATGTCCGATCATTACTATACATAACTTTTAGATATACGCATAATAACCAAGCAAAACATGTTTTCCATTCACCCTACGATAACAATTATAATATAAAGATGATGCATGTCAATACTTCTTATGCATAAATATAACTCTTATATTATATGATGCATGAGCATGCTCTTACATAATTAAATCATGCTTCTCTAAATTATAACACTTACAATAAAGAGATGATGCATGACCAAGCATAACCTAAGGTGGGATTTACTATATGTGCATACCATATGACATACAAAAAACATACACCGCATGTATTAAACTAAGGATTAATGGACTGGGATGAGCCTTTACAAAAAAAAAAAAAAAAAAAAAAAAAAAAAGGAAAGAAATAACCTTAACTATTACATTTTCCATCGCGCGAACCGGGTCTTGAACCGCCAGAAAAACTCCATCGTGTCGTAAACACCGAAGGTAGACGATCGCCCAGCGCACACTAAACGATAGGCACAAAAGCTAAACGATCGCTTAGACGACAATGAGGTTGTGAAGCCTGATCTTCTAGGCAATCGCTTAACGCGGAGAAAGGTAAACAATTTACCGTGCATTGCCAAGCGATCGTTTAGTCAGTTACTAAGCGATGAAGCTTTCTGAGCTAAACAATCGTCTAGTGCACGTGCAAGTTAAACGATACATGAGCATCCCATCGTTTACACGACCCGATACTCAGCGATCGCTTACCCCATCATCTACACGACCTAATCAACCTTTGATCGTCTCTTTCCTTGAAGAACTGCAACCCTTGCTCTGATCTTCTTCATGAACAACTCAAAACTCAAACTATCTTTGAATTACAGACTCGATAACGATTATTAATGCCCAAAAACGCAGGGGCCTTTATAATCAACCAAAAAAGTAAAAGAATTAAATCAAACCGAGGCTAACATACACGAAAAGAACCATTAATCCGCACATCCACAAAAATTTAACAATTAAATAGAGTAGATATGCACCCACCAAGAATGTATATGTAATTCGTTGCAATAATGAAATTGGAATATCAGAACCTAGCTCTGATACCAATTGAAGGAACTCTTAACGAAGAGCATCCATGAGCGCGTTCGGATCTTTCCGATTTCATCGTGACCGAAATACAAAACATACATTCTAAGTGATAGTTATGCAAATTAACACTAATTAACGGCATTCTTCGAACAGGAAAACACAAGGGAAAGAGCTATCGTATAGCAGGGGTGCTTATCATTTAGATGAAGCTACACGATCGTGTAGGTTATACTAAGCGATTGTTTAATAAAAGGTAGACGATCGTTTAGAAAACCCGACACGCTATGCTATCGTTTAGGAAAGTCGATCATTTAGGGAAAGTCGTGCGATTGTTTAAACGCTGGTGTGCGATCGTTCAGACGATGAGCTACTATCGTATAGGCTCTCAAACTAGGCGAGTGTTTACATTTTCACACCGATTGCAAATTTTTCGAACCTCTTGCCAAATGAAAACAATTTTCATTTTATTCATCGGTTACCATAACCGAATGCAGCTACTCCCACTAACGCACGATTGAGGAGAATAAAACGGCCAATTATCTCATAATTAACCAATTTAATAATTAATGAATATAATCATATTATATTCTTACCCTATAGTTTGATATCACATATCTACTATAGTAATTTCTCCTCCACTTGATATAAATCATATTTATATCGAATTTCCTCAAAAATTAATGTATCTCATACATTTAGTCAATTATATCATATATAATTAACCAGTCTAATTATTTCATATATAATCGAACTCCCTCTTGTCAATTTGAACATTTCAAACTGACCCAAACACTGATTCTCCACTTTATCCAAGCTATCCAGGGGACCTAATGGACCTGTGGCTCGGAGCTCCAACAGTACGCGAATAGCTGACTAAACTTTTTAGCCACGAGATCTACCATCCGTTAACTGCCAGGCATTCCACTAAAGACCAACAACTAAACTCTTCTTACCATAGATATATTTCTGTATACATCGGATATAACCAATCATGAGTACGATGACCCTTCACAGATGCTCGTAAGTACAGCTGGGCCAATTTACCGTTTTGCCTCTGTAGTTACATCTCTTTCCTTAAGTACCACTGATTCCTCTAATGAACAATACAACATAGTCTAACTATGAACACATCTCGGGCCAAGAGAAGTTGTGTGACGCCACATCGTTCAAGCCTTGGAATCAACCTTCGAGGGAGCTATCTATCTACTTGCTCCTACCTCGGGGAAGAAGTGAATTCCTTCTTGTGTAGCTGAGTTCCCAGTTCCCAAATCAGACGAATCCCCAAAATGGTAGGTTCGAATCAGCGACCTAATCACTCGCACCCATACAAATCAAAGGACCGCCCTCAATGGCAGGAGTTCCCAACTCACTCAGGATTGAGGTCATGTTACCCGTGGTCATCCTAGTGAAGTGAAGTCTCTATCATGAGCGGTGTTATATAATGAGACGTTAACACTTCGTGGTCAGGTCTTATACAAACTCTTTGTATAGGACACCCCCGCTCGTATGTCCCCTACACGAACGATCAGGATCAAACCATTTGTGATAAGTCACAACACTTGTGACCATTCCACAAAGTGGGCCACATCCGTAACATTACCAATATAAGGTTTCCTTTCTATATCCATATACTACAGACCATTTTGGTTATCACTCAAGACATGATCCACTTGTATGTGACCAGATACATGCTTAAGTTACATACAGATAACTAGGGATTTTATGTTTATTGGTTTGTGGTAAAGTAAATAAAACATACAACTGAGCAAAAACAAGATGTGAAGTAAATATCATATATTATACAACACAAGCGTTCGTACAAATAGTTTACAAACTACAGGATACGAGACTTTAAGGCATCAACCCCAATAAGATTGACTAGTGGGAGTTGTTGTTGTCAGAAGATAATCTTATCAATTTTTGTTATTGTAATAGAAGTCAATTTATCTTGTATGTAAAAGAAAAATTTGTATATATTTTGTTGTAAATGAAATGTTTATTTGCAAAAATTATGTTTGTTCTATCTCATAACAACTTCTGTTAAGAATCAACCTCGTTAAAAGCCATTTGCTAATATTCAGATATTTAAAACAGCTAGAAATCAATTAAGGCAAGTAGATATTTAACCTAAGTGATAAGGTTTGAACGCTTGAAAAGTTCAGGGTGCACAAAACTTATTAAGTACCCAACATCAACCTTACAGGTTTCATGGGTCAATCTTTCGGCACCTCACATGGTCACCAGTGAGAAGCTTAAACTTGTTGAGAGCCATTTGATAGGTGAAGGGTTTCAAATACCCACGGCGGAAGCACGTGGATGCGATTGAGTCACAATTTCATTTTATAGAACATAGAATAAAGTAGAGGATAAAGAATTGATAAACAAAATTCATTAAGCATGTTATCTACTATGAAAAGAGAGGAAAAAAGGGCATCGAGAACTCACATTTGAAGATATCGATCTTTTTGCTTCCTCTTCAAATCACAAAACGATCACAAACGAGTCTTCGTCTCCCTTCTAGTCTCATTGGCGAAGCAATAGCAAACCAAAATGAACTCCACCATGAGGGTTTCCTCGTTATTCCCTAGGACGAGAACCAGATCGAAATTGTGGGCTCGCTATGTTTTAATTTTGGAGAAAAAAGGGAGAAGTATTGTGATGAGAGAGTTTTATAGAGATTCACATGCACACAAAGAATTGAGAGGAAAAAGATGATAATTCTCTTCTCTGAAAAAAAAAGGGGTGAAAAACTCCATTCCACTTTCTTAGTCCGTAGTTGAGAGATTAAAGGAGGAGGTAGTTATTGAAAATAACTTCCTCCCTATTCTTAAAATTCAAAAAACTATTTCAAAAGTATAATTTTGAATTTTAAATAATATATATAATAACCAACTTTATTATATATATGTATCAAACTATATATTATATTACATATGACATATAATCTATAGTTTATATTATATATCACATATAATATAACCTATAGCTAATCTTTCATATAACCTATAGTATTAATATGAATCATATTCATATTAATTTTAATCATAATTTTTATATGAATCATATTCATATAATTAATATTTGAATCATATTCAAATATTTATTTCTCTCATTAAAATTTTATATTATAATGTATCATATACATTATATTAATTATATCTAATATAATTAATTCCCTTTAATTACTTTGAATAATTCAAATTAATCCAAAATTAATTCAATTCTCATTAATCCTAATTGAGCTAAAAAGGGAACCTTATGGACCTATAGATTGAAGGTCTAATGATACTTGATTAATTAATTAAACTTTTTAATTAAATTAATCAACCGTCATTAACTATCGGTTACTCCACTAAAGATCAACAGTTTTCACTCTTCACACTATATATATAGTTTCGTGCCATTCAATATAACCAATCAACAGTATGTTGACTCTTCACAAATTGCTCGTAAGTATAGCTGGACCAAATTATCGTTTTGCCCCTATAGTTACATCTAACTCCTTAAGTACCAATGATCCTTCTAATGGAAAATTAGTCATAGTCTCACTGCAACTAGACCCCTCTCTAGCCAATAAGAGGGTGAGAGCCCTCATTGTTCAAGACCTGGATTTAGCCTTGAAGGGAGCAATTCATCTACTTGCCTTAACAAAGGGAATGAGTGAATTCCATCTTATATGGTTGAGTTCCTAGCTCTCCACTCAGACAAATCCCCAAAATGGTAGACTTATTGAGTCGGCGAGTCTGGCCACTCTCACACATACAAATCAAAGGACCGCCTTCATAGTAAAATGGTAGTCACAACGCACCCAGGATTAAGGTCAAGTCACATATGGTCATCCTAGTAAAATGTAAGTCTCTTCTAGCAATGGTGTTATAAAGAAAGACTAATCATTTCGTGGGTCGTTCTTATAGCAACTCTTTGTATAGGATACCCCCATTCATATGTCTCCACATGAATGATCAGGATCAGATCATTTGTAACACTTTACAACAATTGTAACAATTACAAAAATGGACCGTATTCATAGTGTCACCAGGATAAGGTACCCAGCCTTATCCATCTACTACAAACCATTCAGGTTATTACTTAAACATGATCCACTTGTTTGTCTCCACATATATGTTTAAGTTACATAAAATAACCTAGGATCTTAGTTTATTGGATTGAGTTAGTGCACATAAAATAATAATTATTTTATTAATAACAATTTGTTTATAGATGTTTACAAACTACAAGAATACAAGAGATTTAGGATACCAATTCCAACAGTCTCCCACTTGTACTAAAGCTAAGAGAGGAGTGTACAATACACAATAAAGTACACAATACAACAATACAATAAACTAGGACATACAATATACCCTAATAACATCTCCCACTTGCCATAGACAATATACTCCAAATCTCGTAGACCCAGGCTTTCTAGAGTACCCTCGAACACTTTAGTTGTAAGAACCTTCGTAAATGGATCAACAATGTTGTACTCCGAAACTATCTTCATGACTATCACGTCACCTTGTTGCACAATTTTTCGGATCAAGTGATATTTTCTCTCAATGTGTTTGCCTCTTTTATGACTCCTAGGTTCCTTTGAATTTGCCACCACACCACTATTATCGCAATAAAGTATGATGGACAAAGACATATTTGAAATGACTTCCAAATCTGTAAGAAAGTTCCTTAGCCAAACAGCTTCCTTAACAACTTCACAAGCAACTACATATTTGGCTTGCTTGATGCATCCTTACTTAATGTTTCACTAGACTATAGCTCCTCCATTAAGAGTAAACATTAACCTTGATGTGGATTTCTTAGAATCCCTATCAGTCTGAAAGTTAGAGTCCATGTATCCTATAAGGATTAAATCCCTAGCTCCATACACAAGCATATAATCCCTCGTTCCCCATAGATACTTCAGGATTATTTTAACTGTTGTCTATTGATCTAATCCTAGATTGGATTGATATCTACTGAATCCCTACTGCATAGAAAATGTTAGGTCTAGTACATCACATCGCATACATAAGGCTGCCAACAGCTGATGTATATGGAATCCATCTCATTTCCTTAACCTTTTGAGGAGTCTTAGGACATTATTTCTTAGACAATACAATTTCATGCCTAAAAGGTAATAAACCATTCTTTGAATTGTGCATTGAATATCTTATAAGCATCTTGTCAATATATGATGCCTGAAATAGGGCCAACACTTTGTTTTCACAATCCCTAATGATCTGGATCACTAGAACAAACTGCGTCTCTCCCAAATCTTTCATTTGAAATTGGGCGGCTAGCTATTTCTTTACATCTGTCAATAATTCTACATCATTCTTAATGAGTAAGATATCATCCACATACAACACAAGAAAAGCTACTTAACTGTTGATGATTATCTTGTAAACGCAAGGCTCATCAACATTCAAATCATTCTTAATGAATCATCATTCTTCATTCAACACGTTTTCAAGAGAGCCAAATCAGATTTACTGTCGCTGGATTTCTTCCTTTTAAGAAGAGGAATTGGATCATCTTCAAACTCCTTACAATAAACTCCAAGTTCTATCGTAGTGGTCAAACCTCTTTGATAAACTTTAATATAGTTGACAACATTTGCCTCCTCAATTAGTCCCTTGACATTCAATGTGGACTGGAGTTCATATAGGGAGTTGACATTATCGGTTTCGTCAAAATCAACCCTATTCAACTTGAATTGTGAGGACTCTCGCCCAAACAATTCTTGCACTACTTGTATGATCTGAAGTGCAGTGACCACGCTCTCAAACCTGGCTAATACATCAGGTGTGCTTGCCAAAATGTAAACACGAGTCTTATCATTGGCCTTCTTTCACTTTTCATATGCATCACGAATATTTCGTATTGCATCAAGAGTTAAGACTAGAAGACATTCCTCGGTCAGGACGAAATTAAGGTCGTCAATCACGAAAATAGTTTTAAGTGAATCTTTCCAAGTTGTATAATTAGTTTTAGTCAAATTTAAAGAGGCTAACAATGAGAGAACTAAACTTGACATATTGATGAAATGAAATAAATTGATCAAACATTAGATTTTAACACAACTCTTATAAATCTAATCAATTTAGCAAAATTTTAATGGACCTTATAAATCTAAATTTTGCAATGATGTTTTAGTGATTTAGGATAAAAACTACCGAAAGGTGGTCATTCACCCTTCACTAAACTGAGACATTCTCAACCATTATTAATAAGAATAACTCTTATTTATATAATAATTAGTAACATTGATTTGGTCAAGAAATCATTGACTTGCTTAACAATTTCTTGTAACTGTGACCCTCCATTTTAGACACTAGAGTTCTACTCCAATGAGTCAACCAAAAGAAAAATTCGATTGGGAAAAAAACTAAAGAGATCCTATCCATTTCTAGAGTTCACCCTGATATTGATCTAATGCACAAACCATCTGAAGAGAGACGCTCCCAGCCTCGAGGTAGTTTAAGAAGGTCTCTCGATGAAAACCAATGAAGGAGACTGTAGGATATGTTGACACATATTCCTCTCCCACTTACTAACTCTCTCTATTCACGTTGATATTGACCCATGCAAACACCATCCGAAGGGGGACGCTCCCAAGGCGCCTCAAGGCCAAGCATGAGTCTCATCGTGTAAACATTAAAGGTGAACGTGTGTGAAGAATTGACGTATCATATATATCTTTTTCTCCTAATGAGTATTTTAAAAAACTAGAGTTTATTACTTAGGTAAATTCGGCTAATTAATTTATCTAAATGACTGTTAACTTTGCCCAATATCACTATTACATTGGATAGTTTAACAATAATGATTCTTGTTTATCAAACAGTTTATTAAACATTATTCATTCCTTACATGCTTACAATATATTTATCTAATTCACCTTTCAGGTCGGTTCCCAGGTAGGGGTGTTCTGTTTTCATCAGCTTAAATTCCCCAGCCTAGACAAAACCTTCCTTAGACAAAGGTTCCTTATAGATAAATATGTTATAAATTTAATATTTTATTCAAATCAAATTTATTTTTATTAAACGGAAATGAAAGATTAAACCTATTTCTGATCATATTAGAAATAATATTAACATAGGTCTAACAGTAAAATCAATTTTAAGTAATTTTAAAATTAATTTAACCTATATTTGCATGCAATTCTTTATTATAAATTTAATTCTAATTTCATTTAACTTATAACTCTTATAAGGTTTAATGAAACAATTAAAATCTATACATGCATCTAATGACATACTTTAAAAATTATAGCAACTATAATTTTACTAAAGTGGTGTCATGTATCATGATTCCATTTTCATTACAACATACATAACAATTATATAGTAAAGTAAAGAAAATAAAATAACATACATATATTCATCCATACTATATATTATAAAATTTATAATATAAAATGATGCATGAAAATGTTATTTATGCATGCATTCATATAATATAACTATTATACAATATGGTGCATGAACATGCTCAATAAAATCATGCAACTTTATAATATAACATTTATATTAAAATGATGCATGTACTAATGTTTATTCTATAGTGGGATTTTTATACTATATGACATACAATATGCTATATAATTATAAAACCATACATCGCATGTATGGACCAAAATTGGCATCCTAAATTTAATTAAATTAATATAACACTTATATGAATTTATTTAGTGAAAAAAGACAAATACATAATTAATTATTACAAAATAATAACTAAAAAATAAGAAAAACTTCTCTAACTTTCGGGGGTGGGACTCGAACACACGATCTGGAAGCTCACATCTCACGCGCCTCTCATCCGAAGTGTCGCAATGCTCTTTGCAAGTATTACAATGCTGACGTTGACGTTCAGAGTGTCATGATGCTCCGCGCAAAACACAACGCTAGGACCCGAGCATTAGGATGCTGCCTTTTCTATCTTATAGCATAGGGCAAGCGTCACGACACTACAACCCTACGTTGTAAGGAAAAAGCGCTCCTCTGCTTCGCCTTTCATCCAAATTGCTCCGTTCTTGCTTTAAATTTCCCAAAATTAAAGCCGGATCAACATCACGAACGACATGGACTCAAATACAAACTCGATTGCAAGAAATTTATGCCAAAAAAATACAAAACCCTTACATATCGGAGAATTGGAAACAATAAATACTAATGTCAATCTCGAAAATATCTAATGTGAAAAAACCCAGAACATACATCACAGTGCAAATCTAAACACCCACCATAAACTTTGATTTAATGTTTGAAAATGAAATTAGAGACTCAACCTAACTCTGATACCAATTGAAGGGTTTCGAATACTCGCAATGGAAGCATGTGAATGCGATTGAGTCTCAATTTCATTTTACAAAATATAGAATAAAGTAGAGGATGAAAAATTGATAAACAAAATTCATTAAGCATGCTATCTACTATGAAAAGAGAGGAAAAAAGGGAATCGAGAACTCACCTTTGAAGATATCGGTCGTTTCGCTTCCTCTCCAAATCACAGAGCAATCACAAATGGATCTTCGTCTCCCTTCCAATCTCACCAACACAGCAACAACAAACCAAAAGGAACACCACCATGAAGGCTTCCTCATTATTCTCTAGGACAAGAATCGGAGTGGAGTGTTGGGCTCGTTGAGTTTTAATTTTGGGAATAAATGGAGAAGTATTGTTATAAGAGAGTTTTACAGAGATTCACACACACACACAAAGAATTGAGAGGAAGAAGATGATAATTCTCTTCTCTACAAAAAAGAAAAATGTGAAAACCTCATTCCACTTTCTTAGTCCTTTGAATTTTAAATAATATATATGATAACCAACTTCATTATATATATATCAAACTATATGTTATATCACATATAACATATAACCTGTAGTTCATATTATATCACATATAATATAACATATAGTTAATCTCTCATATAACCTATAGTATTAATATGAATCATATTCATATTAATTTTAACCTATAGTTTTTATATAAATTATATTCATATAATTAAGATTAAATCATATTCAAATATTTATTTCTCTCATTAAAACTTTATATTATAATGTATCACATTATATTAATTATATCTAATATAATTAATACCCTTTAATTAATTTGAACAATTCAAATCAATCCAAAATTAATTCGATTCTCATTAATCCTAATTGAGTTAATGAAGGGACCTTATGGACCTATAGCTTGAAGGTTTAATGATGCTTGATTAATTTAATTAAGATTAATTAACTAAACTCTTTAATTAAAATAATCAACCTTTATTACCTTTCGATCACTTCACTAAGGGTCTACAATTGCACTCTTCACACTATATATATATATATTTCCATGTCCACTGGACATAACCAATCAATAGTGCATTGGCTCTTTACAAATTGCTCGTAAGTATAACTGTACCAAAATTATCGTTTTGCTCCTATAGTTACATCTAACTCCTTAAGTACCAATGATCCCTCTAATGAACAATTAGTCATAGTCTCACTACAACTAGACCCTTGTCTAGCTAATGAGAGGGTGAGAGTCTTCATTGTTCAAGACCCAGAATCAGTCCTTAAGGGAGCAATTCATCTACTTGCCTTAACAAAGAGAAAGAGTGAATTTCATCTTGTGTAGTTGAGTTCCCAACTCCCTACTCAGACAAATCCCAAAATGGTAGGCTTATTGATCCAAGGAGTCTAGCCACTCTCACCCATACAAATCAAATGGTCACCTTCATAAACAAAGTTCACAACGCACTCAAGATTAAGGTCAAGTCACCTGTAGTCATCCTAGTGAAATATAAGTTTCTTCTAGCAACAGTGTTATAAAGAAAGATTAATCATTTTGTGGTCCGGTCTTATACAAACTCTTTGTATATGATACCCACGTTCACATATCTCTACATAAATAATCAGTATCAGATCATTTGTAACACTTTACAACAATTGTAACAATTACAAAGTAGACCATATCCATAGTGTCATCAGGATAAGGTACTCAGTCTTATCCATCTAATACAAACAGTTCAGGTTATTACTTAAATATGATCCACTTGTATGTCCCCACATACATATTTAAGTTACATAAAATAACCTAGGATTTTAATTTATTGGATTTAGTTACTGCATATAAAATAACAATTATTTTATCAATAACAATTTGTTTACAAATGTATACAAACTACTAGAATGCAAGAGATTTAGAACATCAAACCTAACAAGATCATTGGAACAATGCAAGTTAGAGGAATTATACTCCCAAATTGGGTTCATAATGTTTAGTTCATAACTAAGATTAGCCAAACCTTGAAACCCAACTTAAGTGTGGGACTAATGTCATGGGTGAATTTTGGCCTAATAAAATAAAATCAAAAATCAAGATAAGATAAGATTTGATCTAAGCTTAATTAAGATTAAAAAAAACTAATATCCTAATCCTAAGAGGGTTAAAATAAAACCTTAGATCAAATCTCCTTTAAGTACACCATTGTGATTCTATATGAGATAACTTAAACTTCTATCTTATTTTTTTATTCTACAGTTCTAACACCATTGTGAGCCTATTTTCTTTATTTTGTAAGTCTTCTTTTTCACAAATTATAAATTTACAGTTGTTGGCACGTGAATATCATGTGTATTTTCCCTTACCCAAAATTTAGCATCGACAAGACCTTCTTCCTTTCTCAATTCTCTTCCCCCTCTCTGTCAAACCTTCTTCGGTTTTGCCCTTTCTTTTCTTTAAAATCAAATTTATCAACATCTGTCAAACCCTTATGACCTCAACACATACACCACATGTCTACTCAAAATCCCTTTCCCCAAATTTTGGGTGAGCATCATTTGTTAATACAATGTATATTTTTTTAATTTTCTAATTTGATTTACTTACTTTACTTTAATTATTGTTATTTATTTTTTATTAAGTATTATTTTAATGTTTACTTTTCTTTTCAATTTGCTTTTCACTATCAATTTTCCCTTTCCTTTATTTCTTTTAAACTCTTCTTAAATTTTTATTCACCAAATTTTCCTTTCCATTTGTATTTATAAAAGATAAGAAAAAAATTAAAAAAAGTGTTTATAAGTATGTCCATGAAAGATAGATCCACTAATATAATGTTAATTACCGATTAGAACGTTATACTTATTTGTAAAGAAACGACAATTACAATGACACACGAATAAATTAAATTCTTGAGTGATCATTTAGGCTCCCCTTAAGTTTGAGATCCACTTTCAATAAAACTTAGGTTCCCCAAGTGTTAGAATATTAGTGAATAATCGCTTAGGCGCACCCTAAGTGTGAGACCTTCTCTCACCAAGATTTTTATTTTCCACCTTCAAATGAAAACCACTCCACTTGGTGAACTTAGACTCCTCCTAAATTTGAGAATCTCTTCTCAAGTTGTAATAGAATGATTTAACAAGATTTACAGAAACGCTCAGATCAACATTAGCACAACTTTCACATTGTAAGATTGATACACTTGTGATTTTTGCCAACAACCACAAGACAATGGTTCGAATATTCTTTAAATGGCCAACCCTAAAATATACATCTCCTTAAACGTGCACAGCAAAAAAGATGAGAGAATCCTAAAACATATTCCGCATCCTACAAAAGGAAACAAAATCGAAAGAACAAATGGTTAGGATTTTCCAAATAAGGAAAAAATATTATGCAAAATCAGCATTTTAAGGAACATTCTGTCTAGAACACCAATTGCAGGGATATCTTGAAGAATAATCCAAGGGATAGGATGGCAAATATCTTAGAGAACAACTACCACAACATTCTTAAGAAATATTGTCAACATCAAATCTCTAACAAATTAATTAATAGATATTAACATTGGGGGTCCTTTAGTTGGAAGTTTTTCTAGATAGGGATTGATACAGACATCAAAAACCCATGTTTGTTTCTTAGTTTCTAACACTTTGCCTGAGAATAAACAATTCTTAGACATCTTCATTTTTCACAGAATAATTTTTCTTTTCCTTTCCAAAATTATAGGTTTTCTCTTCTCCTTTTTCTTCTATTTTTCATTTTATATATAATTTCATTTTAAATGTTGTTAATTAATTAATATTAATTTAACAAAACTAATATAAATATGTGTTTTAATAAATCAATAATAATCTAGTAAAATATTTACTTTTAACTTATATTTACAATAAAAAAAAATATTAAATGAATGAAATTAAATATTTATATAAATTATTAATTAATTAGTTAAAAGTATCTTAAATATAAACTAAGGTTAATTAAATTTAGTTAGTATAAAAATCAATTTTCAATAATAATAATTCATTATTATTATTATTTATATAAAAAAATTATTTATTGAGATTAATTTAAATTTAATTATTTATTGATTATTTATAATAAGTTAAATATTTATTTTGATTATATTTTATTACTTCATTCATGGTTAACATATCATATTTTTATATAATATTTTTTTTAAAAAAAAATACTTTCTATATGTTTTAAAGAATTAAAATTACCAATGTTGAACGAAAAATTATTAAACATTAGATTATAATTAATATGACATTCATTAAATATATTAATTGGTTAATTTTAATTATAAATAACTCAATTTTTAAATATTTATAATTAAAATAATTAATGATTCTTAATTGATTAATATTTTATCAATACATTGAGTGATATTTATTGTTTAATTAATTAATCTATCAAAATATAAAAGATTGTCGTACCAAATTTCATAATTAAATACAAACATAACTTTTATTCATAAAATTATGATAGCATTTCACATGCATAATCAAACACAGTCATCTTTAATTCTCAAACATCTTATCTATAGATATTTTATTCTTAGGCATCCTTTAATTTATTCCTAGTCATTTATAAAATTGTAAACCAAATAGCCCCTTAAAGTAAATGTGAGTATTTAGTGAGGGTTAAAACTTTACCTCTTGAAACTTATGGGCCAAATTGAAACAAAATTCAAACTTTAAAGTAAATGTCTAACATTTTAAAATATATAATAAAATTTAAAATTTAAGAACTAGAAATGTAATGTTTTGAAATTTACGGATCAAATGTAAATTAAATTCAAAATCTAAAAACCAAAAAGTATTTCTCTCAAGATAATAAAACAGTTTATTTCCTTATCTGTGCAGGTTAACACGCCTAATAAACTAGGTAAATTTACGTGTTGATTTCTCGTAGGTTGACTGTTTGATTGTCGTTAACTTTTGTAATAACATCCCTAATATATAATGGCCTTTTTTCTCAGTTCTAAAACGTTCTAAATGGTTTTGCAATAATAATAAAAGAAAAATGAAATGAAACTGTCTCTATTTTTTTATTTTTTTTTCTTTATCAAAAGAACATTGCTGAAACGACGCCGTACTCTGTGTGGGAACAGATTAAATTCAGGGGAAGGGGTTATATTGAAAAATGTCCATAATGGCACGGGTTCTTAGGCAGTTTTAAAGGGCTTTTGATTTTGAATTTTGATTCTTTCTTGTCTTGTCGGAATTATAGCTTTTTACGTGTGTTCTGTTTCTTGTTCTTTTCTGCTCTGATACATAAAATAGGGAACAGAGTATCACGAGATAATATGCCTTCTATTTTCCCCTTCTTCAAGATTTGATTGGAGAATATAGTAATGCCAATGCAAATGGGTTGGCATAGAATGTCCTTTTTCCCAAAATATCTCAAATTTAGGGACCTTTTTTTTAATAAATTATGGGTTGGTTTATTTGCCACAGGGTAAGGTTGTTTAGTGTTGTTGGTCCTCAATCCCTGAGTTTTGATTGAAGAGTATGGTATCCCTTTGGAGTGAGTGATCTTATAAAATACAAGTTTGGCTTATGATAATGTTTGGATCAATGTGTCATTTCCAAAGATCAGCATTTGACTGGGGTTGCTACAGAATTGAGCTATATTTTATAGCTTATTTGCTTTGCTTTTCTAGTGTGTCCATGAATGCCACTTTTAAGTTTACCCCATCTTTCTATGTTCAAACAGGATTTTGTGTCCACACCAAACGAGTCTATTTCAAAACCTCTACTAGGTAGGCATTCAAATACTTTCTCATCTATCCTGTTGATGTAATGTTGGAGACGAAGACTTGTAATAGCAACAACACTTATCTAGAGTATTTGAGACGTTGAGTTGAGTTCTGAAATCTAAAATTAATATGTTAAAGTTAGAAAATGTATTTGGAGTGTAGAGTTGTAAAGATGGAGTTTTTAATAATGGTGTAAAAGATAGGGATTAAGTTCAAGAATAATATAATTTTTTAAAGTAATGACAAAAATAGTGTAATTATAAAATTAAGGTGGAAGAGAAAAGTATTGACAAAAATAGGGTAGCAAAATCGTGTACCTGGTAAATTAAAATTTGTTTCATCCAACGAATTTGTTAATGTAATATTATATTCAAGTTCTCACTTAAAAAGAAAAAAAAAACACAACTTCATGTTAATTGTAGCATTTTATTTTTTTAAAAGGATTTGCTTTCAAAATCCATAAATATTGAAACCAACACTATTTTTGTCAATATTTTCCAACCAACTATATTTTTGTCAATAAATATTAAAATAACATCATTTTTTAAAAAATTCATAAAATTAAATTTGAGTCAAATGTAATGTTTTGTTTTTAATTCATAATTCATGAACTTTCTTTAAAATAATGCATTAGTAGATATTGTAAAAAAAAATATATCATAAATAGATTTTAAATGTAATTGGTATATATAATTCATTGGTGATACAATATGGAAATCAATATTTTTAAATTCTAAACAAAAAAATTCCTAATCTTTAATGGTCAAACATTTTGTTTAAAAAAAAAAGGTCAAATATTAATGTCCTTGGACCCGTCCACAATTTAGCCTTAAATCGTGGACCATCATTCATGATTACATGTGGCTAGTAAATCATGGACCTCGTGATACTGAGTCGGCATTCGTGGACCCCGTCCACGATTTTACAACCCTATTTTTGTCAGTACTTTCAAACCAACTTTATTTTTATCAATAAATATAAAATAACATTATTTTTTTAAAAAAAAAATTAAAAGATAGAGAATGAAATATGGAGTTTCTCAATAAATATATAAACTTCAATAGTGAGTTATTTAACACCAACTTATGAAATCGATAGACTAAGCACCCTTTTATCTTCAATAAGTACTCAAAACATGAGAAGACAAGGAAGAGTCCAAGTCACTCTCTGATTTTTTTATTTTTGATTTTTGATTTACAACCTAACATGTTTCACTTCTTACATATGCATTTATGAATTTGTAATGCTATTATTCATGTGAATATAACAATTCAGTGAAGAAG
Organism: Benincasa hispida; assembly: GCF_027475165.1. Taxonomy (NCBI): domain Eukaryota; kingdom Viridiplantae; phylum Streptophyta; class Magnoliopsida; order Cucurbitales; family Cucurbitaceae; genus Benincasa; species Benincasa hispida. Next base: position 45,154,179 of record NC_143481.1, on the reverse strand, counting down.
ACACAAATTATCATCTCAAGAGTTGACTCTGCTGTTGTTGTACTCAAAAAAGATAATTGCTACGTTATTTCTAATTACCATTAGAAAGATGAGATTCGAATTGAACTAGCATATGTTTGTTTATAAAAATTATATATAAAATTACATTAACTATTCATCCTTAATGTAAGCCTTTCTCTGAACGTTATTGAACATCACTTTATAATTCTAAAATATGGAATACAAACTTTCAGACTAGTAATGGGCGAAAAGAACAAAGGCAGGCAAAATGGATGCCATATAGTGTTATGTATATGTTATGTCAAGGCAAGGGCATTGGGGGCTTCCACTTGGAGAATTCCACCAGTTGTCTATTTACAAAAGATCCATTGTGCAACCAAAATGTTTCAGTTGACTGGTGAAACTGCCTAACTTTCCTCTGAAGTTCCCATAGAATTCCTTGCATCGTAGAGCACGGTTCTGAATCTGAGGAATAAACCCATAGGCACCTAACTCGTCTACCTCGTGCTATCATCTCGTCTATGGCCTTATCTGCAAGGGAAAACAGAGAGAGCAGAGGTTTGAGGCCTTAGGCATAAGTTTTAAGACAATATCATGTGGAACAAGATGTAATAGGGTAAGTGAATTAACCTGGAATTGACTCGAGGTACTCCAACAGTTGAGGGCCTATTTCACTGGATGGCCATTTTATTGAGATCTGGGAGTAATCAATTACATTCTGGAAAGGCAATTCAACCTGATCCGAAAGTATAACTGGTACACACTCCTGTAAAGACACAGCATGATATTATCCTGATTACTAATTCCTCTTGCCAGCTTAATGTGTGTGTAGAGAGAGACATACCACAAAAAATGACTCGTAAAAACGAAGTGTCCAAGATGACTCTCCACGAGGAGCAAGACAGAACTTAGCGTTGCGTAGGTGCTCAAAATACTCCAACTTTCCCAATTTGTCAGGACCACTGAACTTCAAAACTGGAGATTCCAACTGTTTGAGATATCATATCCATTTCTTATATATATTAGTTTTCATATCCCCATATTTGTGAGGCTTCATTCAGAGAATGAGACAAGGTACCTTTTCAGGAAATTGTTTTGCAAGTTCTATCAACTTTAGACGACCAGCTTTTCCTTGATCGCGCCCTAAATAGTTTGCCAAGTACTTCCTTTTAGACAAAGGCAAAGGCTGGACTATTTTAGCTCCATGTGAAGTCATCCCATCATCAACATTGCCAGGAATGATGATATCTTTCCATGTATTGAAAGCACTAAAGTCTTTCTTATCTGTCCGATCCCCCTATACTAACGCAGGAAAAGTATTGTTTTCATTATTTTTTTAAAAAAAATTTAAAAGAAAAGTCAAGAAAGTTGAAGTCAATATGAGGCTTAACTACCATCCAACCAGAACAAACTAGAGTGTTGACATTGTTAGAAAAATAGCGCATCGGATAAAAAATCAGTATCTGAAGCAAAATGATGTTCTATGAAACTCTTTATACCTCAGGAGTAAGAATTATGGAACGGTTTATGTAAGTCGCCCAAGATTTAAATAAGTGAGCTCCTGCACCACTGCAATGGGGTAGCAAGAGTGTAAGTAATGAAAGTTGGAAGGGATACTTCTGAAATTTACACCAAAAAATATGTTCCAATCATTACTAAAAGTATGCTATTCTTGCTCAATGTGAAATTTGAACGAACCATCAAAACTGAACAGAAACTACTAACACAGAAACCTTATACCTTGGGAAAACAAATATGTGGTCACGACCCCCTGAGATTCTGAAATACGGCATTTGACCTAAAACCTAATGGTTGGGCAAAATTAGCTCAATATGCAATATGATTAGCCTTTCCTATACCCATAACTACAGGAAACATTGCTAAGATAATGTAACTGTTTCAGCCTATACTTTGCAATATCAAGCAAAAATAAGAGGGGACTGCACCTGTATATATGCTTCGTTAATCTCCTTGTCATTGAGACCACCTAGCATCCTAACGCATTTAACATAAGCTGGCACAAAGAAAAAATCTGCCTCTTCTTTCTTTCTAGTCCGAAATCTCGACTGTAGAAGCAATCTGTGAATTTTCACCTGCAACCAACCAAGCATCATGCGATGACTGTCAATGAGAGGTCTATAGAAGATTTTGGTATTGAACGAAAATTATTTAATAAGAGGTAACGGTGACTAGGTGGCCTTCCTAACAAGTCAGATGCCTCACAGAAAATCCAGACTGCAAATTAAAAGAAGGGAAAAAATTGTAGAAGCCCCAAGAGGAACCTCAAAGACAATCAATCTAAATTCCAAATCTCAATGACTTGTCTCATTCTATCACAAAAATCTTCCGGTTCCTCCTTTTCCATAGTTTACACGGTAAACAGGACGGCATTGGACCAGAAAAACTTGAGAACATTTCAATAACTCTAAATGTTTAAGTTAATATGTGGAATTAAAAGTTTCTACAAAGTTCATGGTAGATTATGCAATCTGTGCCCATTGAGAACATCGAAATCATAAACAGAGAACTTCCACAAGTAATAGGCAGCGCTCAAGCTTCCGCTCGGTTCAGAAGCAGGTAAAATAACATCGAATTCAAGCCTATACGCATTTATAGAATGAACATGGTCGAGATTGCAGCCGCTAAACGATAAATAATCTCAACAGAGGGAGAACAAAACAATTTCAGAAATGGAAACTGTATAAGTCGAGAATAATAAGAATACCTGAGTCCCCCATTGGCCTTTCAAACAAGCAGCAGCCGTGATCTTCCCGTCCCTCCCATACATCAAAGCTTTGAGCCCCTGAATTTCGCTCTCGTCGTAGACATAAATCTTGAGAGAGAGATGGGAACCGTACCCTCTGTCTGGCCACGATAAGGATCCATCGTCGTTTGATTGGAGGGCATAGTGAGATTGACGGAATCCATTGAACGCGTTGTCGGCGGCGGGAGCGAGCAATCGATCGATTGCACGGGTAAGGAAGAAGGTAGTGCAAACTAGAAGCAACGCCCCGATCTGATGCGACCTAGTGCATATTGGAGGATTATGGTGAGTTCCGAATTGTCTCCCTTTGTTGTTCACGCTTCCCATTCTTCGTCTTCCTCACTCTCACAGTCGCTCTCCTCTAATGGACGACCGAAGTTCAGAAATTTTGAAGGGTTTTCTTTTGGAAAATTTGTAGAGATGACCAATATTTGGACCAAAATGCTAAATGACATTTTTTTTAAATCTTGTCAAATAGGAAGTGTCCTCACGTTATTGATCTCACTTTCGCTCTTACTCTCGTTCTACCTTTGATCGGTCTGATGTGATTGCTTATTTGACAATTTTTCCGAAATCATCTATATGAAGTCTCAAGTCAATAATTCCCTAAACATATAGCAATAATTTCGTTAAACTCTTAATTTCATTTCATTGGTGATTTACTTTCTTCGACAGGATTCTTTTCAACGGTATTTTGTTGAACATAGTTTTATTGAACAAGGTTTCCAAGATGGAGTTTTTTTTATAATGGAATGGTTTTTTCCAGAACGGGGTTTCATTGTCTAGATATTTGTTGGAATTGTGTTATTTCTCAAAAAGGTACGAAAAGAGCATTATGGAAGGGAAATTGTATATTGGGAGAGTGAAAGCAAGAGCAAAGGTAGAGATTGAGAGAGTGGGAGCATGAGAGCGAGAGATCATTACCAAGGGTTTAGAGTTTTGAGATTGAGTTCGAACACAAGATTGAGAGTGAGTGAGAACATGACATCGAGAGCAAGAGAGCGAGAATGAGAGAAAAATTGAAATTATGTATTCGACTGATATTCACTTGCTTGTACAACTTAATGACAAACGTTCTCTTGCTTTGTAGGATGAATAGTGTCTACTCATTCAATATGGAGGTGATTGGGATGAGAACCAAAGTTTGTATATTGAAGGCAAGCTAACAGAAATCATTGTGCCTATTACATTGAAATATGAATAACTTAAATCTCACATTTACAGGGTTATAAATATTAGTTCTTTAGATTTTGATGTTATAATGAGAGTTAAATATAAGCTTGATTTTGAACCCCCTCTACAGTATATACGAAACGATGGTCATGTTCGCTTCCTTCTTTTCTAGGTAGATCTTTGTAAAGTTCAACTATTTGTAACCTAAAATAAAATATTGACGAAAATGTGAATACAAGGTTTGGCAATGTGAATTATGATGATAAGGAAGTAGACAGACAATACGAGGAATTATATGTGTTTAAGTGAGAAGAGGGTGATATTTCATTGTCTATATAAACCCTAGAACTTGAGTTCCTAAACATCTTTAATTTGAAGCTAAATTTGATACTTGTATGCTCTAAGATAATTAATGAATTTAACATATGTTGTGTAGGCATAAAGTTGAGTAAAGGGAGGTAACGAAAGAAGGAATTTTCTAAGTATTAAGCTTGAAAGAATTAAGTGAAACCATGTGTAGGATGCTTGCAGAGGTTAAGTGTTTCAAACACTAAGTGAATTTTTAAAAGTGGACAAGAAGCGAAGACTAGGGGTGAAGCCTTGGTGGGAATAGATGAGTGAATGAAGAATGGAGGAAAAGTAAGGTCTAAGTATGGAGACTATTCATTGGCCATGGGAACTTGCATTGAAAGTAAGTATGCCTAGGAGGTTTAGGCGAGTAAGCCATGGGAGGCTTGGTATGTGGGCAGGAAGATGAAGTATGATGTGATGAAAGGAAATGAAGCACGAGGCGATGAGGTATGGTTAATCTTGGGCGGTGAGAAAGGTTATATAGCTAAGGGAGGTATTTAAGTGAAGGTCATTTCCCTTATGCTTTAATTGTGAGAGTATTAGAAGAATAATTTCTTAATTATAATTATTGGGCTAAATCGCATAATTTAAGACTTAAGACAAGTGTTAGTGGCATGAGCTGTCAAATTATGATGCAAGGAAGACATGCCAAGGAAAGTATAAATACGAGTTAATAAGAGGAAATCGGTTTGCCTTACTTGGGCAAAAGAAAAGATTTAGGGCTGCCATGGAGAAATTCAGCCAGAAAGATGCTGAAAATTGAAGAAATCTAGAGGTTGGTCTGAATTTTGAGCAAAGCCAAGCAATCTGTGAAGCTTGGTGAAATTCGAGCTATTTTGGCGGAATTGGAAGCTCAAAATTGGATATAAGTAAGTTTAAAAGTTATTAAAAAGGTTTATGGAAAGAAAATTCAAATTAGATTGATTGAAATTAGTGTTTTGAGTACTGAAAGTAAGGTCTGGAATTTTGGTGTTTGAAGGTGAAGCTGCTAGCTAGAGGTTGAAGAAGACAGACGAGGTGTTGGTCTATTAATGGGGTGCATCCCGTGCACTAGACATGCACAACACACTTATTGTGGGTCAGTAATGCCCAACCAAGTGAAAGTAGTAGCGCTTAACATATAGGCATGCATCGCCCAGCGCCTACCTACAACATCCGACGTTTGACACCCAGTCATTCACCCGCTCGACGCCTATTGCATGCAACGCCCAACGTATAAGTAAGCAATGTTAGGCTTGCCACATCATCCATGTGCCCAGTCTAACATTCGCTCGGCGTATAGCAGTGGCCACTATGTTCAAGTCCCGGAATCAGCCCTTAAGGGAGCAATCTCTCTACTTATCCCTGCTTTGGGAAAGGAGTGAATTCCATCTTGTGGATTGAGTTCTCAGCTCCTAGATTAGACAAGTCCACAAAAAGGTATGCATGTTGAGTTGGCAATCTGGCCACTCTCACTCGTACTAATCAAAGGACCGCCCTCAAAGGCAAGAGTTCCTAAAACACTCAGGATTGAGATCGTATCACCTATGGTTGTTTAGGTGAGATGCAAGTCTCTAGTATCAACGATAAGTCTTTCCTATTCGACGTTTCTCGCAATTGTCAGCTCCGACGCTTTGGTTATATACAGAGTTTAATCATCTCGTGGTCCAGGTCTTATACAAACTCTTTGTATAAGACACCATCGCTCGCACATCTCCACATGAATGGTTAGGATCTACTATCTGTAGTAGTTTACAACACTTGCAAATCTCTACAAAGCGGACCGTATCCATAGTGTCACTACCTTAATCCTTATACTACATACTTATTTAGGTTATCACTTATGGCATGATCCACTTGTATATCACATATACATGCTTAAGTTCACATAAGATAACCAAGGAGCTTTGTTTATTGGATATGAGTAAATACCAGAATTAAATAACAATTATTTTATTCATCAAATAATGTGTATCTTTATAAAACAACGAGACTCCAAGAGAATTAAGAAATCAATCCCAACAATCTCCCACTTGTCCTAATGACTCAAGAGACTAATGTACAATACAATATAAAAATGTACAATATATAATAAACTAAGGCATACCCCAGTATCATCTCCCATTTCCCCTAGAAAAGATGTCGCATGTCCCACAGACCCAGACTCTCCTAGTGACCCTCGAACACTTTAGCCATGAGGGCCTGTGTAAAGAGATCAACAACGTTATGCTCCGATGTGATCTTTGGGACTATCACATCACCGCGATGCACAATCTCCCCGATAAGGTGATATTTTCGTTCGATGTGCTTACCCCGACGATGACTCCTAAGTTCCTTCGAATTTTTCACAACTCCATTGTTATCACAATAAAGAGTGATAGGCAAATCCATATTTGGAACAACTTCCAAATCTGAAAGGAACTTCCTCAACCAAACAGCCTCTTTAGTTGCTTTACAAGCCGCTACGTATTCGGCTTCCATAGTGGAGTCCACGATGCATCCTTACTTGATGCTTCGCCAGACTATAGCCCCTCCAAAGTAAACATTAGCCCCAATGTCGATTTGCAAGAATCTCTATCGGTTTAAAAGTCAGAATCCGTGTAACATGTAAGGATTAGATCCTTATCTCCATATACAAGCATGTAGTCCCTCGTTCTCTGAAGATACTTAAGGATCGTCTTGACCGCCGTCTAGTGATCAAATCCTGGATTGGACCGATACCGACTGACAATCCTTACTGTATAGCAAATGTTGGGTCTGATACATAACATTGCATATATCAAGCTTCCTACAGCAGAAGCATAAGGAATTCGTCTCATCTTCTTAACCTCTTGAAGTGTCTTAGGACATTGATCCTTAGACAAAATGATTCTATGTCTGAAGGGTAACAAACCCCTCTTGGAATCCTGTATCCTATACCTTATCAACATCAATGTACGATGCCTGAGACAGGGGCTAACCATTTGTTCTTGCGATCCTGAATAATCTGGATCCCTAGAACATATTGTGCCTCACCCAAATCTTTCATTTGGAACTGGGCAGCTAGCTAATTCTTAATGTCAGTCAGATACCCTACATCATTCCCAATTAGTAGGATATCATCCACATACAATACCAGGAAAGCTACTGAGCTATTGATGATTTTTTTGTAAACACAAGACTCATCAACATTCTGATCAAAGCCAAATGACTTGACAGCAGTGTCAAATCTGATGTTCTAAGATCTAGATGCTTGTTTCAGCTCATAAATGGACCTATTAAGCTTGCAAACTCTTTGCTCTTGATCTGGAACTATGAACCCCTCTGGTTGAGTTATATAGATGGTCTTCTCAAGATTACCATTAAGAAAGATAGTCTTGACGTCCATTTTCCATATTTCATAATCATAAAATGTGGCTATGGACAGGAGAATCCTGATAGACTTTAGCATGATAACAGGTGAGAAAGTTTCCTCATAGTCAACTCCCTCGATCTAGGTATAACCCTTTGCCACGAGTCTAGCCTTAAAGCTTTGCACCTTTCCATCTACACCTCTCTTTCACTTATAGATCCACTTAACCCAATAGGTCTTACCCCATCAGGTGGATCAACAAGCTCCCAGATGTTATTGAAGTACATAAACTCCATTTCCTGGTTCATGGCTTTAACCCATTCATCTTTGTCAACATCTTTCATTGCTTTCTTAAAAGACAACGGATCCTCGATCCCATCATTCGTAATGATGTTTTGGGCTTCAGTAAGACCCATGTAGCGATCCGATGGATTCATGACCCTCTCACTATGTCAAGGCAGTCTCAACTCCTGAGCTAGTTGACTAGACGTTCCGACCTCAACAACTCTTGTTGATCTATCGGCCTGTTCAATAACACTTGTTGAACCCTCAACAATCTCAGTCTCATTTGAGATCTCACATAAAACAAGCTTACTCCGTGGCTTATGATCCCTCATATGATATTCTTCTAAAAAGATAGCATTTGTAGAGATAAACACTTTGTTTTCACTCGAATAATAGAAGTATCCACCTCTCGTTTCCTTGGGGTGCTAACGATGTCGAGTTGAGTAAGACACCACCAAGAAGGTTATCTTGGTATTCTCGGTGTGAGAATTCAAAGGGTGGACTCTTTTTGGATTTGGTATGAGGCAGACGAGGAGGAATGAAAATCGTGTACACGATTAGGCAAGTGGGAGAAGACAGAAACCTATCACATAGGTCGATGTCCAATCGTTTAGTTAAAGCTAAGCGATCGTTTAGCTCATCGTTTAGCTCAGTGTCTATCGCCTACAAAACACTACACGTCAAGCTGTCGCTTAGTAAATCAGTATTTAGTTGACAAGCTTCGTGAGTTTCTTTTTGCGAGAGAGAAAACTCAAAAACAATTTTTCAACCTTTTGTAAAATCTTTCTAAAATTAGGAAAACAATTTTTCTTTTATCTCACGGTTACCATGAACCACCAATAACCTCCCACTCAACTCGTTATTAGAGAAAAAGATTTAATTATCCAATAATTAATATTATTATAAATATAAATGATAATCAACTTATCATATTATATTTATAACCTATAGTTTTAATATTTCATCTCATGAAACATATAAACCATAGTTCTTTTTCTATTCCATGGTACTTAATGTAAATCTCATTTACATCAATCCTTCACTAGATGTATCTCATACATCATACCGATTATATCATATATAATCAAAATACCTCTTGTCATTTTGAACATTTCAAATCAACACCAAGAACTAATCCTCAACTGAATCCATTGAACTACCAAGGGGACCTTATGGACTTATAGCTCGAAACTCCAACAGTACGTGAATAACTGACTAAACTCTTTAGTCACGGGATCCACCATCCGTTAACTGCCAGGCACTCCACTAAAGACCGATAGCTGAACTCTCCTTACCACAGATATATTATGTGTCCATCTTAACCAATCAGCAGTGCGACAACCCTTCATAGATCGCTCGTAAGTATAGCTCGGCCAATAACCGTTATGCCCCTATAGTTACATCTAACTCCTTAAATACAACCGATCCCTCTAATGAACATAAGTCATAGTCCTACTATGACTGAGTCCTCTCTTCCAAAGAAAAGTTGTAGCCACTATCTTCAAGCCCCGAATCAGCTCTTAAGGGAGTAATCTCTCTACTTATCCTGCTTTGGGAAATGAGTGAATTCCATATCGTGGATTGAGTTCCTAGCTCCTAGATCAGACAAGTCCCCAAAAAGGTAGGCATGTTGAGTTGGCAATCTGGCCACTCTTACCCATACTAATCAAAGGACAGCCCTCAAAGGCAGAAGTTTCCAAAACACTCAGGATTGAGGTCGTGTCACCTATGGTCGTTTATGTGAGATGCAAGTCTCTAGTATCAACGGCGTTATATACAGAGTCTAATCATCTCGTGGTCCATGTATTATACAAACTCTTTGTATTAGGATCTACAATCTGTAGTAGTTTATAACACTTGCAAACCTCTACAAAGCGGGTCGTATCCGTAGTGTTACCAGGATCAAGTATCCCACCTTAATCCTTATACTACAGACCTATTTAGATTATCACTTAAGGCATGATCCACTTGTATATCACATATACATGCTTAAGTTCACATAAGATAACTAAGGAGCTTTGTTTATTGAATATGAGTAAATGCTAGAATTAAATAACAATTATTTTATTCATCAAACAATGTGTATCTTTACAAAACAACGAGACTCCGGGAGAATTAGGACGCCAATCCCAACAGAGCTAACTAAGTATCTATAAGCGACAAATGGTTTCCTTGATTGCTTTCAAGGCATGATTTTATTTAAATGAACTACTTTTCTGATAAATGTAAAGTATGAGTTATATGTTTCAATGTCCCTAAAGTTATGTTTAAGCATGAATTTCTCTTAAATGAACTTTATATGCTACCCTTTTCAATGATATGTCTTAAGCAAGGTTTTAGCAATGATAAGTGTTCCTAGCATGATGTTTATTTTGAAGAATACTTTTTCCTCATGCTTTGTATTTATGGAATAGAAGTGAACATGTATTAAATAAGGGCTTTACAAGATAATGTTTTATGTACCCTAGTTTCACAACTCCCGATACTCAAGGAGATGAAGGTATCCGGGGAATTTCAGGAAATATCTATTATACAAGTCTTTGGGACCCACCTTGGCACATATAAAGGCTTTGGGCCATGTGCAAGAGTCCTTAGCCTTTTGAAGTAATTTCTACGTACATGTATAAGAGTTATTGACGTTGAGTGTATTGAGCTTGCTCTACTTCAACCAAGGTTCAAGGGTACTAGTCATGAAACTATGTATGATGAGATTTATGTAAACTATATCATGTTTTCGATGTTTTCAAATGCTTTTATGAGACGAATTGATATTGCCAAGTTAATGATTTCTATGAATGTTTTATAAACCTAGAAGTTTGAAAAGCCTGTTGATTTACAGTAGCTTGTATTAATGTAAAGTATATTTATTTATTTAAATAGTCATTCACTAGGCTTCCCTGCTCACGATTTTAAAATATTTTACTTCCTATGTAGTGGTTGAGTTCTCGGTGCCTATATTACAGCTACCAATCTGGCACACATTTCCAAAACACAAGTCATCTCAGAAATTCTTTAAGTTTATATTATCTCTTTTGTTGTCTAATAGTCATGTACATACCAGATGGGAATTGGAAAGAACCCAAGTTTGTAATTATGATCTAGATCTTATGGTATGAACTGTGGTATGTGCATATGTATGTATTGCTTGTGATATGATAGATCTAATTACGCAACTATTTGAGTTTTGATTGCTTCAGAGGCTTGAATTAGAGATGCCTATATATATATATATACATACTACTTGTTTATTAAGTTATATAGAGGTGAAGAAACAGGTTGTAAGTATTAGATAGGCAGTGGGTATCATAAGAGGGTTGGCATCTGTTGTCTTCACATCTCTTTCCAATTTATGAGGGTAGCCTAGGAGGGGGTGTGATAGTCTACAACCTTTTCTACTAGGGGTGGACAGCAAAACCGCTTAAACCGAACCAATTTGCAAAACAAAACTGAACCAATTTATAAGCAAAACCAAAAAAATCGGTTCAATGCAGTTCGTTGGACTATTAAAACCGAACCAAACCATTTAAATATATATATATACACAATATTAATAAAAAGTTAAAATATCCCTTCGGCTTCCCACGTGCTCGTTCACCTTTGCCCGTGAGTCTGTGACCACGTTCTTTTCTTCGCTTTTGTTTCTTTCTTTCTTCTTTAGGGTTTGTGGCCGCCGCACCCGCCACCCGCAGCCGTTCTTCATCAGCTAGCATTTCAGGCAACTTTCCAGTTTAGTTCGTCTTCGACTCGTCACTCTTCATTTCAGCTTTAGTTTGAGTTCGAGTCCGAGTCTTCTTCTTCGAATTCCAAATCATTTATAGTCTTCGTCTTTGAGTTCGAGTCCCAGTCTTTGGCTTCGTCTTCGAGTTCGAAATTGAGCTTTCGTCTTCCCTCAGTCCTCATTCGATTCAGATTTCAGGTAAATAAAAAAAAAATTGTTAAGTAACTACTAAAATTGTGTAAACAAATCTTTACCTGTTGAGTGTATCAAAAAAAGAAGACGTTAGATCGGGCATTCAGGCCTACTGAACATAGGGCACGCCTATTGAAATTATGTAAATCTTTATCTTAGATTAGGGATTTGATAGGTTTTAAGAAAAAAAGACATAAGCTTTAATAGCTAATTAAAAATCAACAATTATAATATGACATAAAAGGAAGAAACTTGAAGAAAAGAAAAAAAAAAACAAAACTTGAGAGAAGAACCTAATTAGAAAGAGGAGAGATTTGATGTTGTTGATGTTGTTGTTGTTGGTTATTGTTGTTATGTTTGAACTTTGATCTATCAAATGAATGAAGGATCAACAATTCATAAATTCAATAAAATATTTTAATTTTTAGTTTAAGTAAATGATTTTCTTTGATGGTAATAAGTTTTCTCTCTTTTTTCCCCTTTATACCATCACAATGAGCTTGAGCTTGAGCAAGAGCAACGATTCCAATGATGATGTTGTTGTGATGCCATCACTACCACCACCATGAAAAGACGAAAGTGAGGAGACAGTTTCAAAGCATGCAAATGGAAGAATGAGGAAAAATTCATCTATGATATGGGATCACTTTACTAAATGTTCTAAATATAGTGATGATGACCCACATGCTAAATGTAACTATTGTGGTATGGTGTATGCATGTCATCCTAGAAGAAATGGAAATTTGACTATGAGAATGCATATTGAACAATACTGTAAAAAAAATCCTTATCAGATTAAGAAGTCTAAGTTAGATGTAACACAAAGTAAGTTGGTTTTTAAGAAGAATAAGGGTATTGGAGATAATTCACAATCGCTTTCATCCCTTAGTTATAAGATGTTTACTATCGAGACTGCTCGGAGACTACTTGCTGAGATGATTATTATAGATGAGTTGTCATTTAAATTCGTGGAGAACCAAGGGTTTAAGAGGTTTGTGAATGAGACTTTGACGTTAGTAGAACCTAATTTTGTTCTTCCTTCTCGAAAAAACAATTGCTAAAGATATTTTGAGAATTTATGATAGCACGAAAGAGATGTTGAAAGACATTTTTGTGAAAGAAGGATATAGAGTGTCACTCACAACCGATACGTGGTCATTAATCCAAAATATGAACTATTTGGTTTTGACTGCACACTTTATTGATAAAGATTGAAAATTACATAAGAGAATTCTTAATTTCACCCAAATTGAGAATCATAGAGGGGAGACAATAGGAAAAGAGGTTGAGAAATGTCTAAAAAAATGGGGTATTGAAAGGGTTATGACATTGACATTTGATAATGATTCGTCAAACGATACTGCCATTGCTTATTTGAAGAAGCGTTTTAAGCATGGGTGGTGTTAGATGGTGAGTTCTTGCATGTTCAATGTTGTGCACATATATTGAACTTAATTATATGCGATGGCCTAAAAGATATTAATGATTCATTGGTTCGAATTCCAGATGTTGTGAAGTTTGTTAAATCTTCTCCTGCTAGACTTGCCATATTTAAGAAGTGTATCAAAGAGGAGAACATAAATAGTAAAAGTATATTGTGTCTTAATATTCCAACTAGATGGAACTCTACTTATTTGATGCTTGAGGCCGCTATAAAATTTGAAAAGGCATTTGAGAGGTTAGAAGACTACGACACAGTCTACATGAATGAGGAGGAAAAACCAACCACCAGGGATTGGAAAATTGCAAGAATATTTACCAAATTCTTGTCAGTGTTCTATGAAGTAACCGTTAGGCTTTCAGGGTCTTTGTATGTTACTTCCAATATAGTCTTACATGAGATTAGTATTGTTCAGAATTGCATAAAGAAAATATTCAAATGTAATTGGTCCTAATGATGTGCTTTTGCAAGAAATGGCAACGAAAATGTAAGAAAAGTTTGATAAGTAGTGGGGAAAAAAAGATAGAACAAAATTATTCTTGTATGTTGCCTTCGTTTTGGACCCTTTTTATAAGATGAAATTTCTTTTACATTGCCTAAATCAATTATTTGATGTTGATGTGGCAAAAGCCGTAGGAAGTAAGGTAGAGGGTGTTTTGAGAGCATTATTCAATGAATACATTTTGTCACTATCAGTTGTTAATAAGGGTCAATCTTCATGTACCATTAAAAGTTCTCCATTTAGAACTACAAGTGCAAGTACTTCAGAGATTTTTCGTTTTGATTTTGTGATTTAGATGAAGATGATTCGCAACATCTGGATTCAAAAGTTGATATTTACTTACTGGAGTGTCGTGTTAAACGTGAGGATAACTTTGATATCTTAGATTGGTGGAAGAGGAATTCTTCTAGATATAAGATTCTTATCAAAATTGCACGAGTTTTTTTAGCAATTCCGGTATCCACAGTTGCTTCTAAATCCACATTCAGCACTAGTGGGAGAGTAATTGATCCTTTTCGTACCTCATTATCTCCAACCACTGTTGAGGCACTTGTATGTGCACAAAACTGGTTACATTCTGAACAAATTAGCATTGGTTTATAACAATACGTGGAGGAAATTGAAGATGAAGAGGAAGGTTCGTATATTCTAAACATATTTATATATTTTTTCAACATATTTATTCATATATTTATTATAGTAACTACTAATAAGTTTATAATTTGTTTCTTAGTCTTCATAACGGGATTGAACAGAGTGGCAAATGCAGAAAACAAGGAGAAAGAGAATAATGATTGACAAGCGAAACAAATTTGTTTGTATTGAGTGGACTTTTGGCGTTTAGCTTGTTATTTGCTTTTATGTGACTTAAAATTTGAAGGTAGTTGTTTGAAATTTGTGTATTGTGTATTTTGGAGAATTTTTTAGTTTTTAACTTTTTATTGTAGTCATTTGGATTGATATGTTTTTATGAGTTATTGTGGATTGATATTTAAGAAATTTCTGTATTGTGTACTTTGGACATGTTCTTATTGTGGATTGATATCTAAATTATGTTTAGAGTATAAAAAAAGAGAATATACAAATTTCAAAAAAAGGAACAAGAAAAATAAAATGCAATTTAAATTATGATATTTAAATTATTTGAAAAATTTGTAAAATAAAAAAAGAGAATATACAAATTTCAAAAAAAGAAAGAAGGAAAATAAAAGGCAAGAGAGAGTGGAAGGAAGAAGGAAAATAAAAGGCAGAAGAAACAAAAAAAAGTTAGAAATAGGCCAAAAAAATGAAACCGATTCATGAAATCAAACCAAACCGAATGAAACAGGTTCGGTTTGGTTCCACTTATAAATAATATCAGCTCGGTTCGGTTTGACCTCCAAACTGAACCGAACTGAATCGATTCCACCCCTACTTTCTACCATCAACATTATTAATAGAGAATGATCGTATTAATCTATGGGACCTGGAAAGAGAAACTCAATGTAATTGACCAATGCTTATAATAGGAGATCACTAGGATTGAATTCAATGGATTGTGGTCCTCTAGAAGATTGTGGTCTTCAAGATTGAAGGAACCGGTGAAGGTTCATTGTGGAAGCGGAGATCGGTCCTATAATTTATTTTCACATAACAAATACTTTTACAGAAACAAACAGAAAAATTATGCGTACAATCAAAATTTACAGCATGCCAAAATCAAAAGTGAAAAGGAAAAATAGGGTTTCAAAAAGAACTTACCCTTGATGAAAACACTCTTCGTGTGAATTCTCTTCTCCAAATTTTCACCAATCAAAAGGATACCAAAAACCAAAAGTTTTGTGGACACCACCACGAGAAGTTCCTCTGGATTCTCTAGGATGAGAATCACAGGAGTTTCTCAATTCTGTGATTTTTGGAGAGGAAATTGAGAGGGAAGAAAAACTTTCTATGTATTTTAGAGAGCTCCAAAAACCATCGCGAATCCTTTCTCTCTTATCTTCTGAGAAGAAGATTTCACAGAAAACAAACTTCACCACTCACGACGTGAGTTGAAAGAATTAAGGAGAATGAAGTTATTTCTCTCCCTTTAATTAAAAATTAAAATTCAAATAAAAATAAATTAATTTTTACTTAAATGATATATATATATATATAAAACTATAGGTTACATGACATAAAACATATAACATATGGTTTATTATTGTATTACATACAATATAACCTATAGTTTTATTTCTCTTATCGATGATATTTAATAAAAATCCCATTTATATTGAATTTAATTATATGAATCAAATTCATATAATTAATATTTGAATCATATTCAAATATTTATTTCCTCTCAAACAAACTATATATTATAAAGTATCATATACACTATATTAATTTTATCATATATAATTAAATTAAATTTCTCTTAATTAATTTGAAAAATTCAAATTAATCCAAAATTAATTCTCATTAAATCCCTCTTAAGCTACAAAGGGAACCTCATGGACCTATAGCTTGAAGCTCCAATGGTACTTGAATAATTAATTAAACTCCTTTAATTAAATTATTCAACATCCATTAACTGTTGACCACTCCACTAAAGACCGACAATTACACTCTTCGCACTACAGATATATTTTTGTGTCCATTGGATATAACCAGTCAATAACTCTTCGCACTATAGATATATTTGTGTCCATTGGATATAACCCTTCATAAATTGCTCATAAGTACATATATATATTTGTGTCCATTGGATTTAATCAAGTGAACAATTTTTGTGTCCATTGATTAAATATTAATTATATTTCTGTTGATTCAAATGTTAAGTTCTGCGATAACTCTTCGCACTATAGATATATTTTTATGTCCATTGGATAAAATCAACCATGAAGGGAGCAATTTATCTACTTTCCCCTGCATTGGGGAAAGAGTGAATTCTGTCTTGTGTAGTTGTGTTCCTAGCTCCCCAATCAAACGAGTCCCTAAAATGATAAGCTTATTGAGTCGGTGATTTGGCCACTTTCACACATACAAATCAAAGGACCGCCTTCATAGGCAGGAGTTCACAACTCACTCAAGATTTAAGTCATGTTATCTATGGTCATCCTGCTGAAATGTAAATCTCAATTATGAACGATGTTATTGTTGGGTTGTATGTCCAAAAACTCGCAGTTTATAATGTTAAACATATTTTATTATCATTAAAGATGTTATTGATGTTTATTCAATAAAATTGTTATTGAATATGTGAATTGCACTTGTAAAGTCTAAATCCAATAAACTAAAGATCCATGACTATTATTTGAATACATGAACTTTATGTGGAGAAATAAGAGTGGATCAAGTTCAGTAAATAGCCAAAATGGTCTATAGTATATGAATAAAGTTGGATACCTTATTCTGGTAACACTATTGAATGCAGCTCACTCTATAGTTGTTACAAATTGTTGTAAAGTGCTACAAACAAAGTGATCTTGATTTGTTAATGTATTGACATGAGAAGTGGGGGCGTCCTATGCAATGAGTTTGCATAAGATAGGACCAAGAATTAAGTCACTCGTACTTTATAACGTTGTTTACTGTTTAAGACTGACTATTTCAAAGCGATGATCTAGGTAACGTCTTAATCCTGAGCTAAGTATGAACTTCTATTTATTCGAGATTATCCTTAGATTTGCATGGGTGAGGATTGGCCCAAACAGCGCCGGCTCAATAAGTCTCCCATTTCAAGGGTAAGACCGAGTAGATAGTTGGGTACATAGGGTGTAAGACGAAATTCACTCCTATCTGCTTTTAAGGATAGTAGAGAGGTTGTTCCCTTAAGTGTTGACTTCGGGTCTTGAACAATGGGCCTCCACCATTTCATTGGCCTGAGAGGGACTCGATTTAGTGATTGGATCACAAACTAATTGTTCATTAGAGGATCAGTGGGACTTAAGGAGGAAGATGTAATCTCCGGAACAGCTTTTGACCCAACCGTTATTACAAATAACATGTGAAGGGTAACTTACTAATCATGGTTATATCGAGTGGACATAATATATCTATAGTGAGGAGAGTACAACTACTGGGTTTTAGTGAAATGACCCGATAATTAAAGAATGGTGGTTAATTAGGTTAAAGAGTTTAGCTAGTTAATCGCGGATTGTTGAAGCCCATGATCTGTAGGTCCATGAGGTCCCCCTACTAGCTCATATCGGACTAAACCTTAGAACAGTATGAAGAACGAATTTGAAGTGTTCAAATTCGATTTTTGGAGCAAACCGTTAAATATATCGAAATATATACGATATATTTAACCTAATGTTTAATTGTGAATTAAACATAAAAAGAGAGAAAAATATGAGATATTTAAATAAGATTTAAGTATCAAGATTATGAATAGAGATTCATCTAAATTGGGATTAGTGTTGGATTTAATATTAAATTAAATTAATTAAATTATTTAATTAATTATTTAATATTAATTTAATTTATTGATTATTAGAACTAATTTTGAAATTAAATGGAATTAGTCAAAATTGCATTAAAAGTCAAATTGTTGACTAGGTTAAAAATGCAATGAAAGTCAAAAAGTCAAATTGGTTGATTTTGGACTTTGAGAGACAAACTTTGACCAAGTTAGTGGAAAGATCCAACATTTGTGAGTGGGAGATGCCAGCTTCTACATGGCTAAGTGTTGTCTTCATTTGAAGAAACTTGTCCCATTAAATCTCACTTTGAGTTAGTGGAATTTTTAGCGTCAAATTCTCATCAAACTTAAAGTTGCATATTTTGCATGTAATGGTCTTTAAAAGGGAGTGTTTAATGAATTTTAAAAACTCTTGGCCATAGTGGAATAGCCTTTTTCCTCTCCAAATTAGTCACTCATCGGATCCCACCATCCCGTTCTAAGGCTGGAGAATAGTTGGGAAGACTCTCGTGGTGGTCTACGAACCGTTCATGGGGAGATTGGAGCTAATTTGGAGAAGATTCAAAGTCTACAAAGGTTATATTCTTTTTCTCATTTTATTTGTTTCAATTGCATGCTTATCTTTGTAATTAACCTAATTAGAGTACTTTAGATCTATTTTTCTTCCCTGCACATATGTTCATTCCATCAGTTATATAATGAGACTAGTCATTTAGTGATCTGGTCTTATACAAACTCCTTGAAAACCCCCCCTTATATGTATGATCAGGATCAGATCATTTGTAGCACTTTACAACAATTGTAACATCTACAAAGCGGGTCATAGTAGTGTCACCAGGATAAGGTATCTAATCTTTCTATTTACTACAGATCATTTAGGTTATCTCTTAAACATGATCCACCCGTATATCTTTAAATACATGTTTAAGCTACAGATGATAACCTTGTATGTTAGTTTATTGGTTTGTGGGTTTAATACTGCTAAATGTCAAATAAAACATCTCATATTTTATTAAATAAATAAAATGTTTATTCAATACAATTACAAACTACAGGACCCTACGAGATTTAGGACATCGACCCCAACACAGATGAGCGTGGTTCTTCAGTGGATGGTAACAAGAGATCAACATGATTGAATGAAATGGATTGTGGTCCAACAAAGTTGTTATTGTGGTTGGTGCCCTAAATCTCGTGGGTTTCATAATTTTTAAATTCATTGTACATAAATTGTTTATGTAATAAAATAAGATGTTATTATATTCAACATTTAGTTTGCATTAACCCAATCCAATAAATTAAGATCCAAAGTTATTTTATGTAACTTAAGCATATATGTGGTTGACATACAAGTGGATCGTGTTTAAGGAGGTTTTGATCAATGGGTATGAGTTATTAAGTTGGGTGAGTATTTATTACCCATGTTTGTTAAGCCCATAAAGAAAACCTATGGGTTATTAAAACTACCTTTTTTACCCACTCAAAACTCCCCTTTTTTATCCCCTCAAAACTAACCCTAAAAATCAATATATTTTCATTTCTTTCTCTCTTCCCTCATCTTTGCCGTTTGGATCCAAATCTGATTTTTTTTTTTTTTTTTTTTTTGCATACGTCATGACATGTAATTTTTGTGTTTGTATTATGACATGGATATTATAAGTATCGAAAAGAACATATATTTTGTAAATTTTTTTTGGAAACGGCCACATGTTCGGTCGGTTCATATTATTTTTGTGATCTTATGAAAAATGTTACTGTACTACATCACATTCTTATCATCATAATTAAATAAAAGGTAATTATCCTATGTAGAATTTCAATTCCAAATATACTATCCATATTATATAAAAATAAACTGTATGATATGTGAAATAATAAAGTTAAGTTAGCAAGATTCAATATATATACATACAATATACCAATTAGTAATTGGGATAACTACCTTCAATATATATACATACATTCATAATATATACATACAATATACAATATACCAATTAATTGAGTAACAATATGAAATATATTTTGTTGGTATGTTTTACCGATTGAAGAGAATTAGAATTATTACAGTTTTTGAAAAGAATATATGAAAAATAATCTATTATGTTCTACAAATTGAGAAAAAATTTGAAATTGTCCAGTTTATGTCATAAATGATTTGAGAAAATACATGTATATTTGAAACTTAATCAACAATAGCAAAGCATAAAACTAAAAAATAAAATAATGAAATAAAAAACAAACAGAAAAAAAATAGAACTAATCTCATTCACAAAAAACTGCATCAAATCCCCAACTCAACTCAACTCAACTCTGCATACCAAACATAGACAATAATTATCAATTCAACTCAACTCTACAAACAAACACAGACAATTTAACTCCCCAGATAATTTAACTCTTCAGATAATAATTACCAACTCAACTCTCTACTTTTATCACGCACCAAACACACCCTAAGTAATAACCTAAATGGTCTGTAGTATATGGATAAGGTTGGGTGCTAAATGGTCAACTCTCCACTCTCCACTTTACAACTCTCTACTTTTGTTTGTAACACTCTCATTTCATCTTATTATTGAAAGAGTGTTATTGTATTGTGAGGATAAATTTGTTGAGTGCTTAAACTTGTAAATCTACTCTAGTGAGAATTGTATTGTGTTCTTCAAAAATTCCAACATTTGTAACGGTTTGATCCTAAACCGTGGAAAGGATCGGGTTTTCTCTTAAACCCATAAAAGGAGCGGTGGTGTAACGGTTAGGCTTTAATCCGTGGAAAGAGTCGGAAAGATTGTATTCAAATTCCCAAGAGGTGCTTGGAGAGTGGAGTAGGTCGAGTTTGACCGAACCACTATAAAAATTACGGTGTCTTCTTCTCTAACTCTTTCCTTTTTTTTATTTTTGCAATTAATTTAAGCAATTTATTGTATGTTTTAGTTTGTTCTTATTTATTTGCTAAAACTTGATAGAATTAAATGATCACACTTTTTGTCATCTTATTTGTTGCATAAATTGAATTTTTCTTATTATTTATAAAAAAAAAAGTGTATTAATTAGTTTAATTGGGTTAATTTAAAAAACAAATAAAGTTTAATTAAACCCTATTCACCCTCCCCTAGGGTTGCCATATTGATCCAATAATTGGTATCAGAACGGGTTGCTCTTCTTGAAATATTTATTTATTGATAAACTTAATTGTTTTTTAGCTATGGCAACTTTAGGTTTTATCCCTTTTACCGATAGTCAATCTATTACAAAGCCTCCTTTCTTTAATGGTACTAATTATAGTTATTGAAAAAATAGAATGAGATTTTTCCTACTTTCTATTGATTATGATTTATGGGATATTGTTGAGGAAGGTTTTAAAATTCCAACAAAAGATGTTAATGGTGTTAACACTATAAAACCTAAGAAAGAATGGTCAATAAATGAAAATAAAGCATGCTCTTTAAATGCCAGAGCTATTAATTGCTTATTTTGTGGTTTGAATGAAGTTAAGTATAATAGAGTGTCTATTTGCAAAACCGCTAAAGAGATATGGGATAAATTAGAAATTACTCATAAAGGAACTAGTCAAGTAAAAGAAACAAAGATTGACATGTTAGTTCATCAATATGAAATATTTAAAATTGATGAAAATGAAGCTATTTTCGATATGTTTATTAGATTTACTAACATTGTCAATGCTTTAGAAGGACTTGGGAAAAAGTACTCAAATCTTGAGAAGATAAAGAAACTATCGTGGTCTTTGCCTAAACAATGGGAGCCTAAAGTCACTACCATTCAAGAGGCAAAGGATCTCAAATCTCTCTCCATTGATGAACTCATGGGCTTGTTGTTGATGCATGAGATAAAGATCAAGAAAAACATGGAGGATGAGAAGAAAAAGAAAGAAAAGAGTATAGCTTTAAAGACCATCTCTTTAGAAGTTGACTCCCAAGATGAAGATGACCCTGATGAAGATGATGTTGCCTATCTTTCACGTAAGTATAAGAACTTCATCAAGAGAAAGAAGCAATTCAAGAAGCATCTCTCCAACCAAAAAGAGTCAAAAGGTGAAAAGAGCAAAAAGGATGAGGTAATATGTTATTAATGCAAGAAGCCAGGTCATATTAGAACTGATTGTCCTCTTCTCAAATCATCCAAGAAATCCAAGAAGAAAGTAATGAAAGCTACTTGGGATGATAGCGATGAAAACGAAAATGGGAGTGATAATGAAGAAGTGGCCAATTTTTGCTTCATGACTCATAGTGACAAAGAGGATGAACAAAATGATGAGGTAACTCTAGAACCTCTTTCTTATAATGAATTGTTTGAAGCTTTTGAAAATATACAAAATGA
This sequence comes from Benincasa hispida, assembly GCF_027475165.1. Classification (NCBI taxonomy): domain Eukaryota; kingdom Viridiplantae; phylum Streptophyta; class Magnoliopsida; order Cucurbitales; family Cucurbitaceae; genus Benincasa; species Benincasa hispida. Next base: position 45,131,715 of record NC_143481.1, on the reverse strand, counting down.
TTTAGAAAAACTTAGTTCTAAGTATGTTGTGCTTAAAAATAAATACAATGTTTTATCTAGTAAACATAAGTCTTTACTTGAAGAAATTGTTTGCTTAAAAGAGAATGAGCATGATGTTATGCATATTGATGAAATGAATATCTCTTGTGACAAGCATGCTTTTGATTGTGATGAGAAAAATGCCTTGCTTGACAAAGTTAAATTTCTTGAGCATGATAGTTATGAAAAAGATAATTTGATTAAATTACTCAAATAAAAGGAATTTAGTGCTTTACAAGAACTTGATAAGGTAAAGAATCTATTAAAAAGTTGACAATAGGTGCTCAAAGATTAGACAAGATAATTGAAGTAGGCAAGCCTTTTGGTGATAAAAGAGGTTTAGGCTATATTCATGAATGTTCTACTCCTTCAAGTTCTAAAACTATCTTTGTTAAAGCATCTCATAATATGCCTAAGGTTATGTCTAAGCATGTTAAATCTAACTTTATGCCTATATGTTATTATTGTGGTGTTGAAGGCCATATTAGACCTAAGTGTTTTAAATTTAAATATGTTCATACTACTTCTCCAAGAAGAAATTTTTCTTAAAGGGCAAAGTTTCACAATGCTTCAAGGAATAATTTCTCTAAGAAAAGTAGAGTGCATAAACTTATTGTAAGAGATAAATCTTTGCATAATGTTGTTTGTTTCTCATGTGGCAAGTTTGGACATACAACTTATTCTTGTTACTTGTCTAAATCCAATGCCTTAAATGTCTATGCAAAAATGAAATGGATTCCCTAATTTGTCAATGCTAACCATCTAGGACTCAAACAAGTGGGGGTACCAAAGAATCAAACTTGAACATTGGTGTTTGTAGGTTTGTTTGAAAGCCTCTAAGGAAAACAAGTGGTACTTGGATAGTGGTTGCTCGAGGCACATGACGGGAGACCCATCCAAGTTTGCCTCTCTCTTCAAAAAGGATGGAGGTCTTGTAACTTTTTGTGACAACAAGAAAGATAAAATAATTGGTAAATGTAGTATAGGTAATGAATCTTCTATTTTAATTGAAAATGTACTTTTGGTTGATGGTTTGAAGCATGATTTACTTAGTATTAGTCAATTGTGTGATAAAGACTTTAGAGTTGTGTTTGATAAAAAGAATTACATCATTGAAAATGCTAGTGATAGAAAAGTATATTTGTTGGAAATAGAGATGAAAATGTTTATACTATTGATTTGAATGATTGTCCTATTAATGATAAATGTTTATCGGCTTTGCATAATGATTCTTGGTTATGGCATAGAAAACTAGGACATGCTAGCATGCTCTTAATTTCAAATATTTCCAAGAATTCTTTGGTTAGAGGTCTTCCCAAATTTATATTTGAAAAAGACAAAGTTTGTGATTCTCGTCAAATGGGTAAGCAAACTAAGTCCTCTTTCAAATCTAAAAATGTGATCTCTACAACTAGACCCCTTCAACCATTACACATGGACTTATTTGGCCCTTCTAGAATTGCTAGTTTTTTAGGGAACTATTATGCCTTTGTGATAGTTGATGATTTTTCAAGATTTACTTGGGTTTTGATGCTAAAACATAAGGATGATGCTTTGAAAAGCTTTTTTAGTTTTGCAAAAAGAGTTCAAAATGAAAAAGGTTTTTTGATTTCTAAAATTAGGAGTGATCATGGAGGAGAATTTGATAACAATGCTTTTGAAACTTTTTGTGAAGAAAATGGTTTTTCTCATAATTTCTCCGCTCCAAGAACTCCTCAACAAAACGGTGTAGTTGAAAGGAAAAATCGTACTTTGCAAGAATTTGCTAGATCAATGTTGCATGAGTATGGTTTACCTATATACTTTTGGGTGGAAGCCGTTAACACTGCTTGCTATGTTTTAAATTGAGTTTTAATTAGACCTTCTTTGGATAAAGTTCCTTATGAACTTTAGCATAAAAAAAAAATCCAAATATTGGGTATTTCAAAGTTTTTGGTTGCAAATGTGTTATTTTGAATAACAAAGAAAAACTTGGAAAATTTGATTCTAAGACGGATGTTGGTATTTTCCTTGACTATTCCACTACTAGTAAAGCTTATAGAGTTTTCAATAAAATAACTTTAGTAATTGAGGAATCTATGCATGTAGTATTTGATGAATCTTGCAATGTTATTTCTAATGAGCCTATTTATAGCGATGTTTTATAAGGAAATTTTGGAGATTTACTTGTTAGTGACAAAGGCAAGAAAATTGTTTCAAGTAAGCAAGAGGTGAGCTTAATCGAAAAGAACGAAGTTGGTTCTTCATCCATGCCTAAAGAGTGGAGGTATGCTCCTTCCCATCCCAAAGAATTAATTCTTGGTGATCCCGAACAAGGTGTGAAAACTCGTTCCTCTCTTAATATGTTTAATAATCTTGCTTTCGTTTCTCAAATTGAACCAAAAAATTTTAAAGATGCCAAAAATGATGAATTTTGGATTTTAGCTATGCAAGAAGAATTAAATCAATTTGAAAGGAATAAAGTTTGGGAGTTAGTCCCTAGGCCCTCTCATGCTTCTATAATTGGAACTAAATGGGTCTTTAGAAATAAAATGAATGAAAATAGAAATATCATTAGAAATAAAGCTAGACTTGTAGCTCAAGGTTATTGTCAAGAGGAAGGAATATATTATGAAGAAACTTTTGCACCCGTTGCTAGATTAGAAGCTATTAGAATGTTGCTTGCTTTTGCTTCTTATAAGAATTTCATTTTGTATCAAATGGATGTGAAAAGTGCATTTTTAAATGGTTATATCATAGAGGAAGTTTATGTAGAACAACCTATAGGGTTTGAAAGTTTTGATTTTCCTAATCATGTCTATAAGTTGAAAAATGCTCTTTATGGCTTAAAACAAGCTCCAAGAGCTTAGTATGATAGACTTTGGGTAAAATTGATACTATTCTTTTTATTAAGACTAAAGAAAATGATATGCTTTTAGTACAAATATATGTGGGTGATATTATTTTTTGTTCTACTAATCCATCTTTGTGTGAAGAATTTTCTAAGTGTATGCATAGTGAATTTGAGATGAGTATGATGGGAGAACTTAGCTTCTTCCTTGGACTCCAAATCAAACAACTCAAGGATGCTATTTTCATGAGTCAAGAAAAATACATAAGGGATTTACTCAAAAGGTTCAAATTCAATGAAGGTAAAATTGCAAAAACTCCTATGAGCACATCCACCAAGCTTGACAAGAATGAAAAAAGTAAGTGTGTGGATATAAAAACTTATAGAGGTATGATTAGATCTTTACTTTATTTAACCGCTAGTAGACCCGATATTATGTTTAGTGTATGTCTTTGTGCTAGATTTCAATCTTGTCCTAAGGAATCACATTTACATGCCGTTAAAAGAAATTTTAAATATTTGCTTGGTACTATTAATTTAGGTTTATGGTATCCTAGAAATGTTGAATTTAATTTGGTAAGATATTCCGATGCGGATTTTGCGGTAGTTTACTTAATCATAAAAGTACTAGTAGGACTTGTCAATTTCTTGGTAGTTCCTTAGTTTCTTGGTTTAGTAAAAAGAAAATTTTGGTTGCCTTATCCACTACTAAAGTGGAATATATTACAGTTGCTAGTTGTCGTGCTCAAATTCTTTGGATGAAACAAACTCTTTGTGATTTTGGATTAAAGTTTGATAATGTGCCTATATTTTGTGATAATACTAGTGCTATTAATTTGATTAAAAATCCTATACATCATTCTAGGACTAGGAATATTGATATTAGGCATCACTTTATTAGAGAGCATGTGCAAAATGATAACATTACTCTTGAATTTGTAGGCTCTAATAATCAATTAGCGGATATTTTTACCAAGCCTTTGAATGAAGAAAACTTTTGCAAAAATAGGCTTGAGCTCGGTATTATTCGTTGTGATGTCTCTTGATTTTATAATTTTACTTGTTAAATCTTTTAGAAGGCATTTTGATAGGGGGAGATATGGAAAGCATGTGTTAATATTCTTAGGAGGAGTCGTGCTAAATTTATGTTCATGTTTTTAAGGGAAACATTCATGTAGTTCTAAATTTTTCTTAATTATTCTTTTAAGATTCCAAAGGGGGAGAAGTTTAAGAAAAATATGCTATAAATTTGTTATAATTTTGATTGTATTAATTAGGGGGAGAATTTATTTATTTTTTTTAGTGAATTTCAAGAATGATCTTTATGGTGATATGTTGAATTTTATTATGTGCTACATATGGATTACATGTATTTCAAGCTATTTTTCTTGAATGGTTTGTCATCATCAAAAAGGGGGAGATCGTTGGCTTTTTGGCCCTTAATCTCAAATTAATTAATTTTAATTAATTAATGAATCAATGTTTTAATGATAACAAACTCAATTTTTAATTACTGAAAATTTTAGTGTTTTAATATATCCATAGTCTAGAGCTTGAAACAATGATTCCAACAACTCTTGAATCACCCAAAACGGAGCTAAAACAAATAAGTTATGACCGAAACGAGTTTTATCGAAAAATATCGATGGCGATGACATGGCGACTGAGTCAGCATCAATGACCAATCCGACGACGACATGTGGAACTTTGGGAGAGTGACACGTGGGGCTTTTGGTTATTTAAAATATTATATATATTATTTTAATAAAAAAATGTGAAACGATTTCTTTTAAATTTAAAAAAAGAAAAAACAAAAACAAAAACAAAAAGCATTAAATGCTCCAACTTTTTAAAAATATATATTTTTTTTCTTTTCAAAATTTTTTACCGTTAACTTTTTATTATTATTATCATTATATTTTTTATATATGCTTTTTTACCATTTGAAAGTTTTGGAATTTTTAAAAAATATATATTTTTATTATATATTTTATTTTCTTATTTTAAATTTCTTTTAATCTCCACCCTTCATTTTTTTTTTAACACAAATCTAATGGTCCAATTTAAATTCAATTTTTTTTCCTTTCCATCTCTTTATAAACCATCTTCCTCTCCAAATTTTGAACCAACAAATTTTACATTTCATAATCCTCCAAAACTCAAAAGTTTCCATTGTTGCTCTCTCTAAACTCCCAATTTTTTTTTTCTTTTCATCTTATTCTTGAGAGAGTGTTATTGTATTGTGAGGATAAATTTGTTGAGTGCTTAAACTTATAAATCTACTCTAGTGAGAGTTGTATTGTGTTCTTGAAAATTCCAACATTTGTAACGGTTTGATCCTAAACCGTGGAAAAGATCGGGTTTGCTCTTGAACCCGTAAAAGGAGCGGTGGTATAAATAAGAACAAACTAAAACATACAATAAATTGCTTAAATTAATTGCAAAAATAAAAAGGAAAGAATTAGAGAAGAAGACACCGTAATTTTTATAGTGGTTCGGTCAAACTCGACCTACTCCACTCCCCAAGCGCCTCTTGGGAATTTGAATTTTTCTTATTATTTATAAAAAGTATATTAATTAGTTTAATTGGGTTAATTTAGAAAAAAAAGTTTAATTAAACCCTATTCACCCCCCTTCAGGGTTGCCATATCGATCCAACATATTATAATATAAAGTTAATTTTGAATAAGATCAAGAAATTGTAGTTTATGATATGAGAGAGATAAATATTTGAATGACATTCAAATTTTATCTATGTGAATGAGATTCATACAAAAACTATAGGTTAAAATTTATATGATTGAGATTCATATTAAAACTATAGGTTACATGAGAGAATGTTGTTTGAATATGATTCAAATACTATCAAATACATGATATTTATTGGTTAGTTATTTAAATGTTAATTAATTAACCTTATTAATTTAATTATATATTTGGTTTTACCATATAATTTAAATTAATATAAAAATCAAACGTAGTAGTGGAGTGAGTTAGAACTCCCCTCGTTCATCCTCTCGTTAATATGAGAAAGAAAATTGATCTGCCATAAAGGTTAACATACAACAGGTTTATCCAAAATTCTCTACAATTTTTCTCTCAAAGAAATTATCCTCTCACCAAGAAATCATTCTTCCCTTCCAAAGTAAGGAACCCGCACATCCTTACTTATTCCTGAGAATAGCGAGGAAACTAGTTGGAGATGTCCAGAGATTTTTTTTTTTTTTTTTTTTTTGCATTCATGAGTTTGGAAGAGTTCTTGTGTTCGTGCAGAGAAGTTTTTGTGATTTCAATGAGAGGATTAACTTGAATAGAAGTTATCTACAAAGGTGAGTTCAAGTCGTAAGGAAAAATTGATTATGTCTGGTACCTCTTCATCTAGGACAGATTTGAAGTTGGTCAACTTTTTTGAGTAAAGAGGACTGCAAAATGAGATTATATATTTTGTCCAACAACAATAATTTTGAATAGAAGGTCAGGGAATCAAGCAAGTCTTTGTTCACTGTCAAATGTATTAGGGAGACTTGTAAGTGGAGCCTTCGTGTAGTGAAGATGTTCGGGTGTGATATATTCAAGATCACAGTCAAGATCACAGAGTATACTTGTTCACACACATGTTCTATTGGAATTCTGAATCGTGACCATATACAAGCAACTAGTTGGTCAACTAATCAAAGACAAGTTTACAGGCATAGGACGTGTTTATAAACCTCGTCAAACATTGAGGATATGAGGAAAGAGTACGGTGTAAACATAAATTATGATAAAGCATGGCGTGCAAGGGAAACTGCCTATACTCTCACTAGGGGTACTTCAAAAGACGCATACGCCATTTTTCATGTTTATGAGGAAGCGTTAAAAATAATGAATCTAGGTAGAATATTTGAATCGAACTGGAAGATTATGTGCATTTCAAGTATATGTTGATGGCTGGGGACATAGGGTGCAAGACGGAGTTCACATCTACCCTATTTAGGGATAAGAGAAAGGTTATTCTCTCAAGTACTGAATCCAGGTCTTGAACAAGGGGCCCCACCCTCTCACTGGGCTGAGAGAGTTTGGTTTGGTGATTGGATCACAAACCAGTTGTTCATTAGAGGATCAGTAAGGGACTTGAGGAATAAGAAGTAATCTCGGGGGTAAAACAGATATTTGACCCAACCGTTATTACGAACAACCTGTGAAGGATTGACTTGCTGATTATGGTTGAATCATGTGGACATAATATATCTACAGTGAGGGGAGTGCAACTATGGGGTTTAATAGAATGACCCATTAGTTAACGAATGGAGATTAATCTGGTCTAATGAGTTTAGCCAATTAATCTCAGATCGTTGGAGCCCATGATCTGTAGGTTCGCGAGGTCCCCCTACTAGCTCGTAATGGACTAGCTCTAGAATAGCATGATAAGTTAATTTGAAAAGTTCAAATTAGAATTAAGAGAATTAGTAATTATATGAGAAATAATTATGTTTAATTTTAGAATTAAACAGTATAGGAGAATTTATATATTTAAATATGATTTAAATATATAAAGATGGATATGTGTTAACATTATTTTAATATTTGGTATTAAATTAATTAAGTGTTATTAATTAATTAATTTTTTCATTTTTAAAATCAAATAGATTTTTTTAAAATCAAAATTTGATTATTAGATTATATTGAAAAAGGAAAATTGGAAAACTAAAACACTTTAATGGAAAAATGGTTTTTTCCATTATCCATCTTTGAACTAGCTCACTCATGAAGCAATATATTTGCCTTGTCTTCTCCAAGCATGAGCTGCAACTCATGCAGCTCTTATCTTTGCATGTTTATCTGTAATATAATGAGAAAATTAGAGTGAAAATCGGGCATGCAATCAAAAGGTTTTTTTAGAGAAAAACTGGTTTGAAGAAAGGTTCTTCAACCTTGTTGCAGCAGTGAGCTTTTCTCCTTCATCCCTTGATTCAAGCTTGTTTTGAGTCCCACAACAAAATCTAGAGCACCAAGAGAATAGTGGAGAAGATCTTGAGGTGTTCTACAACAAGATATGGAGAAGATTGCAGCTAGAGATGGAGCTTTGAAGAAGTTCTTTAAGAGGTATGTCTTGAAACCCATTTTTCTACAAAAGCATGCTTTATATCATGCCAAAATTAGTGAATTTAAATGCTTAGATGATTCTACTACGATTGATACAATCCTACAATTGGTATCAGAGCATCAAATAAGCATTCAATTCGGTTTAATTTTGGTTTGATGGGTATTTTATATGAGAAATATGAAACTGATGCACTAATATGGTTTTCTGAGATTTGGCTGTTTAATTCTCTTTAATTTCTCGTTTAAATTTATAATTGGCTCTTGCTTGATGAGCTTTAATGTGTTCCCAAGAGTCTATAATTTATTTGGAGTCATTAGAGTAGAAATTAAGTTGTAAATCGAAGAAACAAGCAAAGAGGCCGAGTTACAGTTCCAGAAAAATTAGCCTCTGTTATTGTTGTCGCTGAGGTTTTAGTTGCTAAACGATTGTCTAGCTCCAGATGCTACACAATGTGAAGAAAAGCTAGATGATCATATAGCAATGGGCGTTGGTCACTGTGATGTTGAACGCTAGACGATCGTGTACTTGTGGGAGCTAAACGATGCGTTCAATTTGCTATACGATAGCATTAAGCGATCGTTTCGCTTTGGCGTGGGAACTAAACGATACGTTGAATTTACTATACGATGGTACTATACGATCGTTTAACAACAATGCGCTCTAAGCATGCGATGAAGTGCTACGCGACAACGCTGAGCAATGTTTAAATGTGGAGCTAAGCGATCGTGTAGACGAAGTGTTAAGCGATGCGTTGAAGTTTCTATGCGATGAAACTAAACAAATCGTTTATCTACGATGTTGAACGATACGATGATGTTCTATACGATGGAGCTAAGTGATCGTTTAGCTATACAACATATACTAAACGATGCCATGCAGCGCTAGACGATTGTGTTAAGCGATCGTTTGGTTATATACGATAGAACTAAGCAATAGTGATGAAGAGCTATACGATAGCCTTGAACGATCATTTATCTTTGATCGGGAGCTAAATGATGTGTCGAGTTGCTATGTGATAGCACTACGTGATCGTTTACCTCTATATGGGAGCTAGGCGATGCGTTGAATGCTATACGATGGCATTAAATGATCGTTTACCTTTTCGCGCGCTAAACGATCAAGCATTTACTAAACGATTTGGCAAAATACTTGATGATGGTCGTCATTGCTAAACGATGAGACTTAGCGAGATGTTGAACATGTGCAAGGGCTGTCGGTTCGACCAGTTCTCTTGTGTCTGGTCCGGTTTAGCTTTGAATGGTTCTTGGCTGGTTCAATTCAGACGGTTGGTCTGGTTCAGACGGTTTGGGTATGGTTCAAGCTACTTGAGTTCGTTTTGGAGCAGTTCAAGCGGTCCGGGAGCGGTCTGGAAGCCGTTTTGTAATAATTAGGTTTTGTTTGCTTGTTTTTGCCAAAACTAAAACCATATCAGTCTGTGTTTAATTATTTATGCATTTGATGTATGTTATAATTAAATAAGTCTTGTATGTGCATATAGTATGCCATTTAGATTTAAAATCCCACTATAGGAAGCATGTAATATGCATTGGAAGTATGTTATAATTGTTATAATATATAGTATGCATGTTAGGGTTTCTTGTATTTAATATAAATGTTATATTAAAGTAATGCCTTATATATGTTGTGGATGTTTAGCATGTCTAAAGTTTTATAAGTTGTTAAAATTAGGTTAGACATTTAAAATCCATAAACAACAGTTGCATGCTCACATAGGTTGACCACTTGTTTAGTTGTTAAAACTTATAAAACCAAGGTTACAAACTTAACCAGTATATAATCCTATCTAAGGCTGGGGGTACTTAAGTTGACGGGTTACGGAACACCTCCTACCTGGGGATTATGGCCGAATTATTGAGCATTGGCAACTAGTTTTATGAGCATACATGAGTGATGTGAGTAATAAAATGGTTTATCACCTAGACATCGTAGGTTAAAATCCAATTATAAGAGTTATACTTGGATAAACCACATAGACTTAGGGTTGTTTTATTAGCCGAAAAGAACCTAAGTATAAATATACCCAAATAGAACACTTTAGTGGCAGTTTAATAACTTCTATATGATAGATTATTAGAAAACTTCAGTGGGAGATTAATAACATATATGATATGTTATTTTTAGCTCTCACATCTCTAAGAGTTCACAATCCAGATTTAAGCGATACTCCGTGTCACCCTGGAAGTGACCTACCTACGGAGAGTAATTTTTAGCTTAAATCTAGATTTGGGTGAATAAGAGGAAGTTGTTCAAATATAAGTCTATTATACGATAAAAAAGATTTCAACTACCACGTCTCCACATAGTTTACACCATGAGATTCACATGACACTTCGTGTCACCCTAGAAGTGGCCTCCCTACGGAGAGTGTTTTATATGAGTCAATATCAAGGTAAACGGAGGAAGTAGTTCATAGTAAGTGGGTGAAGGATATGTGTCAATATATCCTACGGTCTCCTCCATTAGTCTAAACCGTGAGATTCCTATGTTGCACATGCTGGTTAGCTTTAAGCGGCCCTTTGCTGGTCGTTTAGAGACGGCTGTCCCCACGGAGGGTTGTAACATAGGATTCGGAACAACCCAGGCTTCAGTAAAATGAATAGGGTTTTATAGTTCCATTTTGGATGTTGTCTTCTATTTCGGAGGCAAATTCATATCGTCCTATAGGATCTGAAAAGAGTGGGTCACACTTACAAGAATTACTAAGTTGTTAGTAAAGATCTTGACCGAAAACGATAACTAAACGACTATAGGAATAAGAGTTATTCCGGAGACAATAGGAAGATGAGTTATTCGGGGGATAGTGTTTGGTCAAAATTGTTTGTTTTAGTGAAGGAGTATCTGACTGCCCCACGGTAGCACATATTCTGACTCACTAAAATATCGTTGCAAATAAATAATGGTTATGGGTACATTATTACTTTTTGCTAAAACTTGACTTTGGATTTAGTTACAATTTGCTAATTAGAATTTGTTTGAATTTTATCAGCATGTCGAATTCTAGAATACTCGCTTCTAATGTACATAACAGTAAAATCAAATCAACAAACAAATTACTAGCGGTTAATTATACCGAAAGAGTTTTAACAGAGGATTGTCCTCTATCTCCCAACTCATCTAAAATTATGAATTATGAAGATGAGAACGCTGAATTCGAACAACAAGATAAATATGATTTACTTGTTATCGAAACATGTTTAGTGGAAAATGATAAAATCTGGATAATTGATTCAGGTGTCGCTAATCATGTATGTACTATCTCACAGGAAACAATTTCCTGGAGACAGTTGATAGAAGGTGAAACAATCTTTAAGGTATGGATCGGGGAGATTGTTTCAGCCAAAGCAGTGGGAGATATGAAGTTATTTATAGGAGATAAGTACATTTATTTGAAAAATGTATATTATATTTCTTCTATGAAATGGAATCTAATTTCTGTCTCCTGTTTGCTAGAACAAAATTATAAAATTTATTTCGAAAATGGTGAAGTGTTAATCAAAATGAGAAATAAACAGTGTTACTCTGCAAAATTAGGAAATAACTTGTACATGTTAAAACTAACAGTGGTCAAAGCTATTTTGAACATAGAGATGTTTAAAACTGCTGGGACTCATAAGAAGAGGAAGATTTCTCCAAATGCCTACCTTTAGCACTTAAGACTAGGTCACATAAATCTTGACAGGATTGAGAGATTGGTTAAGAACGGTCATCTAATAAGTGGGAAGACAGTTCATTACCACCATGTGAGTCTTGTCTTGAGGATAAAATGACAAAAAGATCTTTTTCTGGAAAAGGTCTTAAAGCCAAAGAACCCCTAAAGCTGTTTCACTTTGACCTTTGTTGGCCTCTAAATGTTAGAGCAAGAAGAGGGTTTGAATATTTCATCAGTTTTATAGATGATTATTCCAGGTATGGGCATGTTTACCTAATGCGCCAAAAGTTTGAAACTTTTGAAAAGTTCAAAGAGTATAAGGTTGAGGTTAAAAACCAATTAAGTAAAAAAACACTTCGATCGGATCGAGGTGGTGAGTATATGGACATAGAATTCCAAAACTATTTGATAGAACATGGAATTCAGTCTCAACTCACAGCCTCTTGCATACCCCAGCAGAACGGTGTGGCAGAGAGGAGAAACAGAACCTTGTTGGACATGGTTCATTCCATAATGAGTTACGCTCAGTTACCAAATTCTTTTTTGGGGACACGCAGTTGAGACTGCGGTGTATATTTTGAACATTGTTCCCTCGAAAAGCGTTTTTGAAACGCCTTATGAGCTCTGGATGTGATGTAAAGGAAATTTACGTCACTTCAGGATTTGGATTTGTCCAGCACATGTTTTGGTGCAAAATCCTTAAAAGCTGGAACACCGTTCAAAAGTATGTTTATTTGTAGTCTACCCAAAAGAAACAAAAGGTGGTTTCTTTTATGATCCTCAGGAAGATAAAGTGTTTGTATTGACAAATGCAACCTTCCCGGAGGAAGATTATATAAAGAACCATCAACCTCGCAGTAAGCTAGTAATAGAAGAAATATCCAGAGAAACGACAAATATATCAACAAAAGTTGTTGATCAAGCAGGTCCTTCAACAAGAGTTGTTGATAGAGTAGGTCCGTCAACAAGAGTTATTGATGAAACTGATACTTCACATCCTTCTCGAGAGTTGAGAATGCCTCGTCGTAGTGGGAGGGTTGTGCAACAGCCTGACCGGTACATGGGTTTAACTGAAACTCAAGTCATCATACTAGATGATGGATTAGAGGATCCATTGTCTTTTAATCAAGCAATGAACGATGTGGACAAAGACCAATGGATTAAAGCCATGGACCTTGAAATGGAACCTATGGATTTTAATTCTGCCTGGGATCTTGTAGATCAACCAGAAGGGGTAAAACCTATCGGTTGCAAGTGGATCTACAAGAGAAAACGAGACCAAGCTGGTAAGGTACATACCTACAAAGCTAGACTTGTGGCAAAAGGGTTTACCCAAAGAGAGGGGTTAGATTTTGAAGAAACCTTTTCTCCAGTTGCCATGATAAAGTCTATTAGAATACTTTTGTCCATAGCCACATTTTTTTATTATGAAATATGGCAAATGGATGTCAAGACAGTTTTTCTGAATGGCTATCTTGAAGAGAGTATCTATATGTCTCAACCAGAAGGGTTTATACAGCAGGGTTAAGAGCAAAAAGTCTGCAAGCTTAATCGATCCATTTATGGATTAAAACAAGCTTCTAGATCCTGGAATATGAGATTTGACACTGCGATTAAATCTTATGGCTTTGAACAAAATATTGATGAACCCTATGTCTATAAGAAAATCGTCAACAAAATTGTCGCTTTTCTGGTGTTGTAATGTTGATGATATTCAATTCATTGGGAATGAGGTAGAATATCTAGCTGACATTAAGAGATGGTTGGCTTCACAATTCCAAATGAAATATTTAGGAGAATTACAATATGTTCTTGGAATCCAAATAGTTCGGAATCGCAAGAACAGAACATTGGCATTATTTCAAGCATCTTATATAGACAAGATATTGTCTAGGTATAAAATGCAAAATTCCAAGAAAGGATCTTTACCTTTCAGGCATGGAATTCACTTGTCTAAGGAGCAAAGTCCTAAAATGCCTCAAGAGGTTGAGGAGATGAATCGAATTCTATATGCATCTGCAGATGGGAGTTTGATGTATGCTATGTTGTGTACTCGTCCCGACATATGCTATGCCGTAGGAATTGTCAGCAGATTTCAATCCAATCCTGGTCATGACCATTGGACTACTGTTAAAAACATTCTCAAGTATCTTCGGAGAACGAGAGATTATATGCTCGTGTATGGTCCTAAGGATCTGATCCTTACTAGATACATTGATTCTGACTTTCAGACCGATATTGATTCGAGGAAATCAACTTCGGGGTCAGTATTCACTTTGAATGGAGGAGCAGTTGTGTGGAAGAGCATCAAGTAGAGTTGTATTGCGAACTCCACAATGGAAGTTGAGCTGCAACCAAAGCAGCAAAAGAAGCAGTATGGCTCAAAAAATTCCTGACAGATCTGGAAGTAGTTGCTAACATGCACCTGCCTGTCACTCTCTATTGTGACAACAATGAAGCAGTGGCAAATTCAAAGGAACAACGAAGCCATAAAAAGGGAAAGCATATCGAACGGAAGTACCATCTCATTAGGGAGATTTGTACACAGAGGAGATATCATTGTCACTCAAATTGCTTCCCAAGACAACTTAGCTGATCCATTTATGAAGGCCCTCTTGGCTAAAGTATTCGAGGGTTACCTAGTAGGACTAGGTCTACGAGTTTTGTATCACTAGGGCAAGTGGGAGAATTTATGGGTATTGTAATACCTTAGTTTATTGTATTTGTACATTTTATTCTCTCCATGTAAACTCAACATTGTATATATTTGTGATCCACTGATCCAAGGGGAGTTTGTTGGGTTTTATGTCCTAAAAATTCGCAGTTTGTAATGATAAACATTTTCTATTATATTTGTTATTGATCATAAATTATATGATCTAAATCCAACAAACTAAGACCCATGACTACTTGATTTATGTGGACACATAAGAGTGGATCAGGTGGTAAATAGTCAAAATGATCTTGGTACTTGAGGTTGGGTACCTTATTCTGGTAACACCATTAGATGCGACCTACTCTGTAGTTGTTACAAAGAGTTGTAAAGTGCTACATGCGATATGATCCTAATACGTACATGTTATGACATGAGGAGTGGGGGCATCCTATGCAATGAGTTTGCATAAGATCCGGACCAAGAAATAAGTCACTCTTACTTTATAACGTTGTTTACTGTTTAAGACTGACTATTTCACCCAGATGACCTAGGTAACTCGATCTTAATCCTAAGCTAACTATGAACTCTTGTTTATTCGAGATTGCCCTAGGATTCGCACAGTTGAGGGTTGGCTCAACAACGCCGGCTCAATAAGACTCCCATTTCAGGGGTAAGACTGGATAGATAGCTGGGGACATAGGGTGCAAGACGGAGTTTACACCTACCCGATTTAGGGATAAGAGAAAGGTTATTCTCTCAAGTACTGAATCCAGGTCTTGAACAAGGGGCCCCACCCTCTCACTGGGCTGAGAGATTTTGGTTTGGTGATTGGATTACAAATCAGTTGTTCATTAGAGGATCAGTAAGGGACTTGAGGAATAAGACGTAATCTCGGGGGTAAAACAGATATTTGACCCTACTGTTATTACGAACAACCTGTTTAGGGTTGACTTGTTGATTATGGTTAAATCATGTGGACATAATATATCTACAGTGAGGGGAGTGCAACTATGGGCTTTAGTAGAAGGACCCATTAGTTAACGAATGGAGACTAATTTGGTCTAATGAGTTTAGCCAATTAATCTCAGATCGTTGGAGCTCATGATCTGTAGGTCCACGAGGTCCCCCTACTAGCTCGTAACGGACTAGCTCTAGAATAGCGTGATAAGTTAATTTGAAACGTTCAGATTAGAATTAAGGAAATTAGTAATTATATGAGAAATAATTATGTTTAGTTTTAGAAATAAACGGTATAGGAGAATTTATATATTTAAATATGATTTAAATATATAAAGATGGATATGTGTAAAATTAATTTAATATTTGATATTAAATTAATTAAGTTTTATTAATTAATTAATTTTTTCATTTTTAAAATCAAATAGATTTTTTAAAATGAAAAATTGATTTTTAGATTATATTGAAAAAGAAAAATTGGAAAACTAAAACACTTTAATGGAAAAATGGTTTTTTCCATTATCCATCTTTGAACTAGCTCACTCATGAAGCAATATATTTGCCTTGTCTTCTCCAAGCATGAGTTGCAACTCATGCAGCTCTTATCTTTGCATGTTGATCTGCAATATAATGAGAAAATTAGAGTGAACATCGGACATGCAATCAAAAGGTTTTTGAGAGAAAAACTGGTTTGAAGAAAGGTTCTTCAACCTTGTTGCAGCAGTGAGCTTTTCTCCTTCATCCCTTGATTCAAGCTTGTTTTGAGTCCCACAACTCAATCTAGAGCACCAAGAGAATAATGGAGAAGATCTTGAGGTAGTCTACAACAAGATGTGGAGAAGATTGCAGCTGGAGATGGAGCTTTGAAGAAGTTCTTTAAGAGGTATGTCTTGAAACCCATTTTTCTGCAGAAGCATGCTTTATATTATGCCAAAATTAGTGAATTTGAATGCTTAGATGATCATTGTTCTTCCGCTGCGATTGATGCAATCCTACAGAGGTAATATTCGTGGTGGTGTCCTCATTGACGATTAGAGGGTTCGAGATTGTTCATGAGAAGATTCATGAAGGAATCTCGTGAAGAAGAGTTCTTCAAGGGTAAGATTTCTTAAACCTATTTTCTATTTCGTAACCTATGTTTTTAAGCATGCTGCAATTATCTTTTAAATGCACAATCTATATTTTTTTCTGTAAAATTTATGCTATGTAAATTTTGGGTATTTAGTCTGATCCCATGCTTCCGCTTAAGGACCTTCAATGGTTCCTTCATTTGCAACCTATAGGTTTCACCCCATCAAGTTCTTCAAAGCTCCATCAGATATGAAGACTAAATTGAAGTACATAGATTCCATTTTGAGATCCATAACTTTGATTCATTCATCTTTGTCTACATCTTCCATTGCCTTCTTATAAGACAATGGATCCTCAACATTGCCATCAAATATGAAGGTTAGGATTTGTTATACCAATATAACGAACATGTGAGTTCGAAACCCTCTCACTACATCGTGGCTCCCTTAATAGTTGAGAAGGATATGACTACTAGATGAACCAACATCAACAACTTTTGTTGACGTACTTGGCTCTTCAACAACTCTTATTGAAAGTTCAGTAGTTTTACTAGAAAGTTCATTCAATACTATTTTACTGGGCGATTTGTGCTCCCTAGTGTGGTTTTCTTCTAAAAAAGTAGCGTTTTTCGATGCAAACACTTTATTATCTTTAGGATTATAGAAGAAACCACCTCTTGTTCCTTTGAGATAGCCTACAAATAGACACAATTTTGAACGAGGTTCCAATTTCTTAGGATTAGCCTCAAGCACATATGCTAGGCAGCCCCAAATCCTGAAATGACATAAACTACCTTTACAGTCATTCCATAACTCCAAAGGTGTTTAAAAAACACGCTTCGATGGAACACAATGCAAAATATAGGTTGCAGTCTGCACTGCATAACCCCAAAACGCGTCAGGTAAGGGAGTGTAACTCATCATAGATCGAACCATGTCAAAAAAGGTTCGATTTCTCCTTTCCAATACACCATTTTGTCGAGGTGTACCAGATGCTAAGAGTTTGGATACAATTCCATGTTTTATCAAATAGTCTTGGAATTTCAAATCCATATACTCTCCACTTTGATCATATCAAAGTGTTTCAATTGTCTTATGTAATGCATTTTCAATTTCAGCCTTATACTCTTTGAACTTTTCAAGGGTTTCAGACTTATGTTATATTAAGTAAACATACCTATACCCTAATTTTTCCTTAACATTCATCGTGAATGAACTCTAATTATAGAGGACCTTTGAGCGGAAGTGGATCATTTCAAACTCCATTGTGAAAGAACTCAAACATTTACAATTATACTAAACAGATTATGCATTAATCAATAAATTACAGTATACTTTGAATTAAGTACAAATGATGAGAAAAACAATACCTTTGAAGAACTTTTCTTCAAGTGTATCCCTCGATCAAACTCGAACACAACGATCAACATGAATTCCCTCGAACACCAGCAACGAGTATCAACTTGATCCTCGATCAGAATCGGACACTATCACAAGATTGTCTTGGTAATCTCGGTGTGAGAATCTAGGAGTTGTGGGCTCTAACTTATTTTGATATGAGGGAAGGATTAGATTGAAGCAGGAAACAATCGAGTAAACAATGATAAAATCATGTAGCGGATGAAGGTCTATCGCATAGACTCGACGCTTGATCGTTTAGATATGTGTACTATCTATAGTAAACTCGATCCTTATCGTAGTCACTCGATAGTCAATTGTGTCAATCGTTTTGTAGTATCATTTTGAAAAACAATTTTTCACTTTTATTCCACTTTGCCATAAAAAACCGTATAACCACCCACTAAGGTCGGTTATTGAGAAAAATAAATATCAATTATCATATAATTAATAAATTATAAATAAATATAATAACTAACTTATCGTATTATATTTATAACCTGTAGTTCTAATATTGCATCATATGCAAAATATAAACCATAGTTCTTTTTCTATTTTATGGAGTTTAATATAAATCATATTTATATTAATTCCTTCAATCAAATAATAATGTATCAAATACATCATATCAATTTTATCATATATAATTGAATTAATTTAATTATATCATATATAATCGAATTCCTCTTGTTAATTTGAACATTTCAAACTAATCCAAAAACTTATTCTTAACTTGAATTCATTGAGCTACCAAGGGGACCTTATGGACCTATAGCTTGAAGCTCCAACGGTATGCGAATAACTAACTAAACTTTTTAATCACATTATCCACCATTCGTTAACTGTCGGGCACTTCACTAAAGACCGATAGCTGCACTCTTCGCACTACAAATATATTTCTATGTCAATTGGATATAACCAATCAACAGTGCGATGACCCTTCACAAATTGCTCGTAAGTACAGCTAGGCCAAATTACGGTTTTGCCCCTATAGTTACAACTAACTCCTTAAGTACCACTAATTTCTCTAATGAACAATAAGTCATAGTTTCACTATGTTTGAGTCCTCTCTTGGAAGAGAGGGTGTGGCCATTATGTTCAAGACCCGAAATCTGTCCTTAAGGAAACAATTTATCTACTTATACCTGCATTGGGGAAGGAGTGAATTCCATCTTGTGAAGTTGAGTTCTCAACTCCCTAATTAGACGAATCCTCAAAATGGTAAGCTTGTTGAGTTGGCAATCTGGCCACTCTCACCCATACAAATCAAAGGACTGTCTTCATAAGCAGGAGTTCACAACTCACTCAAGATTCAAGTCATGTCACCTATGGTCATCCTAGTGAAATGTAAGTCTCTATTATCAACGATGTTATATAAAGAGACTGATCATTTCGTGGTCCGGTCTTATACAAACTCTTTGTATAAGATACCTTCGCTCGTATGTCTCTATATGAATGATCAGGATCAAATAATTTGTAGCACTTTACAACATTTGTAACATCTACAAAGTGGGTCGTATCCATAATGTCACCATGGATAAGGTACTCAACCTTATCCATCTACTAAATACCATTTAGGTTATTATTTAAACAAGATCCACATGTATGTCTCTACATACTTGTTTAAATTTACATAAAATAACCTCAGATCTTAGTTTATTGGATTGAGTAAATGCTTATAAAATAACACTTATTTTATTAATAATAATATGTTTATACATAGTTTACAAACTACGAGATTCCAAGGAGATTTAAGACACCATTCCCAACACATGGGACCACAAATGTCCAAATGTACAAGTTCCAAGGGTTCTTTGACTTTGTGACCTTCTCCACTAAAATTGCTTTTAGTCATTTGTCTTCAAGGCATGACTCATATGCAAGTAGAGAATTTTCTTAACTCACTTAGAAGACTATTATTAACCAATCTCTCAATCCTATTGAGATTTATGTCACCTAAACTTAGGTGCCAAAATTGGGCATTTTCTTTAGGAGAAATTTTCTGTCATTTGTTTTGAGTTACCGCAGTCTTAAATAATTCAGTATTTACGAGGGTCTTTGATGCTAAAGGCTTTAGCACATAAAGGTTATCTTCAAGATCTGCAGAACAAATCTATACACCATTCTTGTAAATAGACACTTTATTTACATTGAAATTTAAGGAATAATGTTGTTCTAACAAGCACTTTACAAAAATCAAGTTCCTTTTTAAATCAGGAACAACATATACATATTCTAATAAAAGAAATTATTTTTGTAAACAAAGTTGAAGTCCTCCAACTACTTTAGCTGAGACGACTGTCTAATTTCAACACGCATTGTCATCTTACCAATCTGTAGCAGTCGCCAGGAACTAATTCCCTGAAATGAAGAACAAACACCTAAATCAATTATCCAAGTTGAATCATCATTCTCTACTAATCAAGTTTCCAACTCGAGTAGATCATATTTACCTTATTTGGCCTTTTTATTTTCTACCAGTTATTTGGGTCAATTTCTCTTCCAGTGTCCCTCTTGGTTGCAATGGAAACAGATTCCCTTTGCAGATTTGGCCTTCTTGGCCTTTTAGCAGCGACAGGGTTAGCCTTTTCTTGGCTTCCCTTCTTCTTCTTCCACTTTTTGGTGTTGAAAGAAGAAGGTGTAGACTTAGTTCTAGAGGTCGAATCTGAAAGAATTCTTATACAAGAGTACCTATGAGGGGAAGTGGATCTTTCCAATTCATTGTGACAGAATTTCTACACATACATTTTAACATACAAATATGCATTGAAAACACTAATTACTAGCATGCTTTAAAAGTTAAAATACAAGAGGCTGAGAGACTTACTAGTTGAAGACTTTCTTCAGAAATCTCGGTCTCATCGTGAATGAACTCCTCTCGCTTTTTCTCATCCAACAAGCAATCGCCCAGCAACTGACCCCGGCCCCACCCCATTTTCCCGCCCCGCACCGACTTTATATATAAATTATAAATTTTTTTGTAAACTTTATTAATATAATTATGGATGTTTTAATTATTTAAGTTCAAGATTTTTATTACTTTAATTCTTTAGATGTTGTAATGTTTAAGATAGGATGCTCTAAATGTTGAATTTTAATTTTTACAAATTATGAGAATTTAGCATTTTACTTATATTTTTTAAATTGCATGTGTATTATTGTTTTAATTAGTAAAATTCATAATACTTCATTAAAATGAAATTTTCATTGAAAATTTTTAAAAAATTGTAAAAAAAATATATATTTAATTGAAATTAAAAAATGTTAGAGAAAAATAAAGGTGGGAAATTTTTCCCCGTGGAATCCACACCACGTTCCCCACGGCGAAATTCATGGGGACGGGGAATGGAATAGGGGGGCGAGGGCAGGTATGGGGAAGGCTTCCCCATACCCACCCTGTCTTGTGGACATCTCTACGCTCAGAAGCTAAGTGATCGTCTAGTAAAGGTAAGCGACCGTTTAAGAAATCGAGGGCGATCATTTAGGAAACGCGGGTGTGCGATCATTTAGTAGGCTGGCGCTATCGTATAGGCTCTCAATACTAAGCGATACAAGACTTTCACACCGTGAGCGATTAGCGTGTCTTTAGCAAAATGAAAACAATTTTCATTTTATTCTTCAGTTACTAGAACTGAATTCAACTTCTCACTTTCTCACGAATTTAGAGAAAACTTCAGCCAATTATCTCATAATCACTCAATTAATAAAATTATTAATATAATCATATTATATTTTTAACCTATAATTTGATATCATATATCAACTATAGTATTTTCTCCTCTACTTGATATAAATCATATTTATATCCAAATTCTTCCAAAATAATGTATCTCATACATTTAGTCAATCATATCATATATAATTAACCAGTTCAATTATATCATATATAATCGAACTCCCTCTTGTCAATTTAAACATTTCAAACTAACCCAAAAACTGATTCTTAACTTGTATCCAAGCTACTAAGGGGACCTTATGGACCTATGACTCGAAGCTCCAACCGTACGTGAATAGCTGACTAAACTCTTTAACCCAAGATCCACCATCTGTTAACTGTCAAGCATACAAGACTTTCCACTGAAAGACTGAAAACAGTTACTAGAACTCAACTTCTTACCTTCGGCCAATTATCTCATAATATATTAATCATGTTTGATATCATATATCAACTCTCCTCTACTTGATATAAATCATATTTATATCCAATCAAAATAATGTATCTCATACATTTAGTCAATCATATCATATATAATTAACCAGTTCAATTATATCATATATAATCGAACTCCCTCTTGTCAATTTAAACATTTCAAACTAACCCAAAAACTGATTCTCAACTTGTATCCAAGCTACTAAGGGGACCTTATGGACCTATGACTCGAAGCTCCAACCGTACGTGAATAGCTGACTAAACTCTTTAACCACAAGATCCACCATTTGTTAACTGTCAAGCATTCCACTAAAGACTAACAGTTGAACTCTTCTTACCACAAATATATTTCTGTGTCCATCAGTACAACCAATCATGAGTACAATAACCCTTCATAGATGCTCGTAAGTACTTGGGCCAATTTACCATTTTGCCCCTGTAGTTACACCTCACTTCTTAAGTACCACTGATCCCTCTAACGAACAATACAACATAGTCCAACTATGTGTGAACACCTCTCAGGCCATGAGAAGGTGTGTGGCGCCACATCGTTCAAGTCTTGAAACCAACCCTTAAGGGAGCTATTTATCTACTTTCCTACTTTGGGGAAAGAGTGAATTCCATCTTGTGTAGCTGAGTTCCCAGCTCCCAAATCAGACGAATCCCCAAAGTGGTAGGTTTGAGTCGGCGACCTGGCCACTCGCACCCATGCAAATCAAAGGACCGCTCTCAACGGCAGAAGTTTCGAACTCACTCAGGATTGAGGTCATATTACTTATGATCATCCTAGTGAAGTGAAGTCTCTGTCATGAACGGTGTTATATAACGAGACATTAACACTTCGTGGTTAGGTCTTATACAAACTCTTTGTATAGGATGCCCCCCCTCGCATGTCCCCTACACGAATGATCAAGATCAGACCATCTATGACAAGTCACAACACTTGTAACTATTCCAAAAAGCGGGCCGCATCCATAGCGTTACCAGGATAAGATTTTCCTCCTATATCTATATACTATAGACCATTTTGGTTATCACTTAAGACATGATCCACTTGTATGTCACCACATACATGCTTAAGTTACATAAAGACAACCAGGGATTTTAGTTTATTGGTTTGTGGTAAAGCAAATAAAACAACCATATGAGCAAAATCAAGAAGTGTAGTAAATATCATATATTATACATCACAAGCGTTCGTACAAACTGTTCACAAACTACAGGACACGAGATTTTAGGGCATCAACCCAACAAAACCTCTGTAGAACTTCTTGGAGAACGAGGTAACATTTGTTTCATCCTTGTTTTTCTGTTCCCTGACTTTCATTAAGGACTGATAAGTTTGCAACTCATTGAGTAGGATGGTTAGGTTGTAATTAATCCTGTTCATAACAACATTGCTAAGAAACTTCAGGAAATTTTATGGTAAAGTTTCTAGGATGAAGCTAACCTAACTGGCTTCATTAATGACAAACTCATTCATCTCTACCATGTTAAAGTAGACAATCATGTTCAAAACATGTTCATGAATAGAGACCATCTCTTGTATACAACATTGAAGATGTATTTGAGAGCGTCATGCCTGAGTTGAGTGAATGGTTGTCCAAATATTCCCCTTAAGGACTCCATGATCTCTTGGGCAGTGAGTATGGGCTCATGCTTCTTGGCTAGGAGAGAGTATGACACCATATTGTTCAAGCCCTGAAATCAACCCTTAAGGGAGCAATTTCTCTACTTACCCACTCTAGGGAAGGAGTGAATTCCTTCTTGTGAAGCTACATTCCCAGCTCCTCAATCAAACGAATCCCCAAAGTGATAGACATATTGAGTCGGCAATATAGGCCATTCTCACCCATACATATCAAAGGATTGCCTTCATAGGCAGGAGTTCATAATTCATTCAGGATTCAGGTCAATTCACTAATGGTTATCCTAGTGAAATGTAAGTCTCTTCTATCGATGGTGTTGTATAGAGAGACAATTCATTTAGAGGTCTAGTCTTATACAAACTCTTTGTATAGAACACCCATGCTCACATGTTTCTACAACAATTGTAACAACTACAAAGCAGGTTGTATTCGTAGTGTCACCAGGATAAAGTGCCCAACCTTATCCATCTACTACAGACCGTTTAGGTTATCATTTAAACATGGTCCACCTGTATGTCTCCACATACATGTTTAATTTACAGAAGATAATGTTGGATCTTAGTTTATTGGTTTTGTGGGTTAAGGCTACTAAATGTAAAAAAAAACCTCTTATTTTATTAGATAAATAAATAGTTTGTACAATATAATTACAAATTACAAGAGCCACGAGATGTAGGGCATCAACCCCAACAATTGGGACAACAATTTTGGTTTGCTAATGAAAGTTGTTTGGGTATTTGATCATTTGTTTCATTCTCACTTGTGGAAAGAGAATTTGGATAGGGTGGGTGAGGCAAAGGTTACTTAGTTGGACATTTGCCTTTCGTATTCTAGTGATGTTCTTAACATCCATCATATCCCTGCTTGGAACATTGTTGTCATCATGAAGTTGTTATGGTTTATTTTGATTCGCTTTGTATCCTTGTAGGTTCCCTGAGTGGAGGGATATAGTTTGCAGAGTCAAGAATATATAGGTGACTCGTGCCTTTAGTTCTTTGTATTAGTGTTAATAGGCTATCCTCTGCATTTGAGATAGCTTGTGGCCTTTGGTATGTTTTTCTATTGATGATGGGCGACGTTGTTCAGTTTGGTTTGAACCTCGGTTAGAAAGGGCTCTATCCTCCAATAATTTAGTATGTTGTGATTTTGGATGTGAATAGTCCTTGACAAAAGTTGATGATTTCCTCCATCCTTATGGGATTAATTGGAACTAGCCTTCTAACTCTAAAGAATTAATTAAACTTTCTATGCAAGTACAATTAATAACGGCTACGGTTGAATAGGAGGACCGTGTAACTTAGCTCCCTTGTCATTCTTGTGCATTTTTAGTTGGGGTGCTTGAGAGTCCTTATGGCTTAGACATCTTGTGGTGCCTTGGGCTAACCTTATTTTGGATTTGAGGTTATATCCCCAAATATTCATTCATTGTATAACTTGTTTTCCGAAATCAGTTACAGATGTGTGATCGTATTAATAGGTAGTCTATTGATATCCATAGTGCCATACCCTACCCCAGGTTACCCTATTGAACCTAGGACGAAATGTGATGACAATAGACCTCGATAGAATCTACTGTCAAGCTTTTCTTAACCTGCATTACTTACACATTTCAACAAATCCTCTTCTTACTAAAACTCAAACCTTAGCTATATGTCACAACAAATTGGTGAATCGGGTGGTAACTTCTGATAAGCTAACTCTTGTGAAACTCAAGAGCAACCTGGTGGGGGAAATACATTTAAAAGGTTGAGATAAAAACCTCAATGATTGGTAATTTTAATAATAAAATAACTTTAGTAAAACTTTCTTCAAATCATATAAATGTCGATAGCTTATAACAAATCCATTAAGACTACAAGATTAATAAAGCATTAGAAAATTCATAAACATTCTCCTGTAACATAAACATAAAACTTGTAAGAATCTTCACTAAACTTGTACTCCAACTTTACCATATTGGCATAGATTAATACGCATAATCGACTCTTTCCTTCCATACATGCACATAGGTCAACATATACACCACCAGAATGTGTTTCAGGGTGGACATGTAACAACCCGAGTTTAGGAGGGGGACAAAATAAATCGAGACCATATTCGAATGAGAGGGATCATGAGAACATGAAGGTATAGTTAAGAAAGGCTTAAAAGAATTGAAAGTTACCACCAATACCAATAAGGTGCACCTTCCTTTTGGGTGGCTCGATCATAGGAACTCCAAAGTTAAGTGTGCTTAGCTTTGGAGCAATTTTATGTTGGGTGACCGGGTTATACTTGTTAAAAATCTTCGTTCAATCATTCTTTCAATATTCTTCTCAATTACAAATCATTAAAAAAATGTAAATAAAGTGTAATAAAAATATTTAAAATACGTGTTTGTAGGAAGTAAGTTTATTGACTATATTAAAATTGGTAGATTTTTATTTATTTTTTTACTTAATAGATTTTTGTTTAACAATGTGGGGGTGGAAGAATCAGTTTTTTTACGTTAATAGTGCAAACCCTAATAGACTTTGTTGTTTTTAAATATATAAAAATATAAACTAAAATATTTACAAAATATAGCAAAATTTTAGAACTATCAAGGATAGATGCTAATAGACACTGATAGACTTCTATAGTGATATTGATAGACACGGATAGACTTCTATTAGTGATAGAAGTCCCAGAATCTATCCTTGATAGTTCTAAACTTTTGCTATATCTTGTAAATATTTTCAACAGTTTACCATTTGAAATAATTTCCCTTTGTTTTTCCTCTAAACAACTACTTTCATGTTTTAATTTATTTATTCTTAAAACATAAATCTTATAGAGTTTCTTAACATGTAAATACAGAATTATATACCTCGATTTTTTTAAGAAAATAAATTTAATAAATTAGACATTAATAAAGGAAAATCTCTTATGTGGGAGTTTGGAACTTTATATTAGAATATTTTTTGACAATATATATATATATTTTGTAATTGAGTAAAATTGATGTTGTTTTCTTATTATTAGGATCTAATATCCCAAATCATTTTTAAAAACAGAAAACTACAATAAATCTCTTCTAGCAAAATAGTGTATTTAAGATTTTGTTTAGAGCTACTATGGATTTAATATTGATATTGTTATTATTATTTTTAATTTGTGGTACATAATTTTGATATATCATTTTTTAGTATGCCAAAAAATATGAATATTTGAAAATAAATCTAAAACCAAGAGGAAAATGCTCTTGTCTTTCCTAGAAAAAACTACTTTCATATTTTAATTTATTTATTCTTAAAACATAAATCTTATAGAGCTTTATAACATGTAAATATAGAATTATGTACTCGGTTCTTTAAAGAAAATAAATTAATAAATTAGACATTAAATAAAGGAAAATCTCTTTATAATCAACATATGTATGAATCTTCATACTAGAATTTTACGGTAATATGATTTTTTTTTATAAATTTAGTAAAATTGATGTTGTTTTCTTATTATTAGGATCCAAAATCCCAAATCATTAAAAAAAAAAAAAAGAAAAGAAAGAAACCTACAATAAATCTTCTCCTAGTAAAATAATGTTTTTAAGATTTTGTTTAGAGCTACTATGGATTTACTATTGGTATTACATTTTTCTTTTTTAAAAATTTTTTGATACGTGATTTTGATGAATCGATTTTTAATATGCCACTACGATATGAATATTTGAAAATAAATCTAAAACCAAGAGGAATATATATATATATATATATATATATATATATATATATATATAATATTTTTTTTTGGGAAAAAACACTACTTTCATATATTTTAGTTTATTTATTCTTAAGACATAAACTTTCTAGAGTTTTCTAACATGTAAGTAAATACATCAATGATTTTTAAATTTAATCTTTCTTGAAAATTTGTTTCTATGTACGTAAATAAAATGACCAACCGAAATTCGAGCAACTAAATCAAACAAATCAATTAAACAAAATTTAAAAATTTAAACTAATAAAAAAATCGATAAAGTAAATCTATTGAACTAAAATATTTATGAGGATGGATTTGGAATTGAGGGTGAGAAGAATATATGGTGCAATGCTCATAGGAAATATACAATAACAATAATAAGGGAATAAATTTAAAAAATTGGTATCTACACAGAAACAATGAAATAAAAAATCATAAATGATTCAATTTTAAATCACGAGAGAAAAAAAGACTATCGGGAAGTGTGTAAACAATTTAACATGGTCGGTTGAAGACAAAAGCAAGGCCATTGTCACAAATTTGATGTTTCATCATTTACCATTTTTATGATTTGATACTTCACCGTTTGAAGGAAAAGTCAAGAACTACGTACTTTGTAGATATCAAAGGATTACCAATATTAATCAGGGTGAGAGAGTTACTAAACACATTCGTAACAATCAAAGAGTGAGAGTAAATAGAATCAAAAGTAAGTGGTAACTAACCGTGAGATATAGTAGACATTTCTTTAAAATTGAAGGGTAATATGAAATGTAAAAATTCTCCACTATTCCCCTTTTAATATAGTAGAGATAACTAAAAAGAAAGTAATTTAAACCACGATTAAAAACTCTAACTAATAATTTCTATAAATTTAATTAAGTATATCAATTTGAATTATTAATTAATAGTTGGTAATCATTTTCACCCGATTTCATTTAAAATTAACTCAAAACAATTATTTTTTGCCAACATCTCACTAAAGTAGTAGTGATAATCTAACGACCATCATGTAACTATTCATAAACAAGTAAATAAAAACAGAAGAAAAAAAGAATACAAAAGACCACTAATGTTGATAAATTTTGTTATTTACTTTACTACCTTTCTAAAAAAAAAATCGTATTTCTTGAATTTCAATTGATTTTACTATGACAAGTAAAAGTAAAGACATTGAAGATTTTAATTTAGTATAAAGGCATAAAACAGATAGAAAATAGAAATGTTGCAGAAAGTGGGCTTAAAAACGAAACGTTAATAGACCCGCCAACTATTTTCCCAAGTTCACACCTTTTCGCTCTCGTTCGAGTAACTCGGCCTAGGGCATAGTTCAGCTTCCGAATTTCGGTTCTTCCAGTATCTTGGCTTAGGGCATAGTTGAGCTTTGCGAATTTCGAATTCAGGGATGCCTCGTCGCAGGGACGACGATGACGACGACATTGACGCCGATGAAGAAGAGTATGAGGAGGAGATGGAACAGCCTCTCGACGAGGAGGAGGAGGAGGAGGAAGATCGTTCGAGTAGGAAGCGTCGGAGATCAGATTTCATAGACGACGTTGCGGAGGAAGATGAGGACGAAGAGGAAGAAGAAGAGGATGAGGAGGAGGAGGATTTTGGTGGCGGTGGTCGGAGGCGGCGTGCCAAGAGGCCTAGCGGTTCTCAGTTTTTGGATATTGAGGCTGAGGTCGATAGCGATGATGATGAAGATGAGGATGAAGGAGAGGACGGTATGTTTCGCATAATTGTCTTTTTGTGTTTCTTTATAGGTTCAATTAGTTCAATTTTGATATCAAATGGATTGTCGATAGATTAGAATGCACTTAGGGTTTTTCTTTGGGTTTTCCTTAGTATGTATTCAGTTCTTGGTTAAAAATGGTTATTAATCTATGATTTTTTTTCTTCGGAGTGGGGTATTTCCTCATATGCACATTCAGTCAATCCAATTGAATGGAGAATTAGGATGGCTAGTTAGGAGTTTGAATTGCGAATCTCAGAGATTTTCTAGTAGGCGGTGTTAGTTCGGACACATAAGTTATGCCTCGAGGTTTGGTTATTTGAATGGAATCAATATACAATGGTTCTGACTTTTTTTTTCTTTTTTTTTTTTTTTTGTGCTTTTCTGAAATTTGGTGAAACTTGAAAGTGAAATATCTGCAAGTCATTTTTTTTTTTTTTTTTTAAATTTATTTCTAACAAGAAACAAACTCTTAATTGTCATTTGAAAAATGATTAGTTATATCATAAAACTCTTACTTTCTTTAGGTGCATGGAAAAACAATTTATCTTTCGTAAAATCTTTAGCCCACTATAAGAGAACACAAACTGAAACTCTGTGTGAGTTTACAAAAAACACACCCATACTGTAAACTGATTTCACGAAGGCAGGAGCTATGAAATGTGCTGGACAAGGAAAACCAATGGGAGATTTGAAATTTAGCACCGCCCATCCTTCTGCCTCCTATATGGACTTTCCTTCAAATGATTGCTTTAGTGGCATTAATCCATAAAAGCTTAGCATTGCTCTAGAGCTACACGCTGCAGAGTAATTGTTATATGCTGTTCAGGTCCTTGGAGCATTTATCCAACATTCATGAGCAACCAAAAGTTATAAAGATATGTTCCCTACATCTTCTCTAGAAGCATGAAATAAAGGCACAAACTGATTATTTTGTCCTGATCTACCTTCGTATAAAGAACACGACAAGTTGTCCTTAGAAGTATGGTTGCCATCTTATTTTTGCCGTGTTAATGCCATCCAGTCATTGAATTCACGAAAATGCATTCCCCTTTTTTGGACTTCTCAACCTCCAGTGATCAACAAGCAAAGTATTCTTCCAAGTATTAAGACTGAATCTTTATGTGTTCAGCTATTGCAAAACAGTACCACTAATAATAGTATTAGTGAATTGGAGAGCCAAAAGCTAACTACTAATAGGAATGGTATTATTGGAATATGAAGGGTATATTAGTAGTTAGTTAGAGTAGTAGTTTGGGTACTTTGGTAATATATATCGTGGGAGAGGAAGAGAGTAACTAGGAATTGATTCAGTTGGTTTAGGGCTTGAGCGATCTCAAGATAGGGACTTGGTTTATCTTGTAAGTTCATGTGGTCTTGTTTCAGCACCTATCAATTTGGCATTAGTGCTGTTCGGTTCTGGGCCTCTGGCCATGGAGTTTTGTGCAAATCTGTGTGAAGGAATATGAAAGAGCAGAGCATATGTGAAGAAATGGATCAATTAAAGAATAGATTGCATGAAGAAATGGTATTAGTATTTGGGCAACGTTTCTACCTGCACCAGTATCATTCCAAAAAGGAGTTCTCCAATCAATACCAACACCAATGACCTCAAGATTTTATATATGGGCAACTTTTTTAGATGTTCCATGAAGAATTTCTTACATCGCCACATTGCCTCTAATTTGCAGTGCTACCATTGTCACCTTTCCCATAATGCTAGCAACCTCTTTATGGCACAATTTTTGAGGTTCTTCAAAGAATCACTTGTGTCGTTTAACTGAACGAGCTTCAATTTTGCTCCCCAAGTTGCCAATTTCTAGCTCCACACTCCATTCTCTCATCTTCTTCTCAATTTGAAGAACTATCCTTTCCAACCCAACAAAATCAAACCAAGATCAAAGTTACCAAGTAGCTTGTCAACCGACGCCTATAAGGAGACATTAAATTTTCCCCCCTCTAAACTTCCTTGTATTAGTTATCACAAATTTTCACCTGCCCCTTGTATCAATTTGATTTTATATTTTTCTAAAATAGCACAAAGCAAAGAAAAATTTTGGCAGCTAGTTGTTGCCCTTATGGCATTGAATAGTTTTGTTTCTTGGGGCCATCCTTTTTTTCTCTTTAACAAAGTAGTAATTGATAATGGTGAACGATGGACTGGAAAACAGGAGGTTATTTTAGTGCTGTAGTGTATTCTTGTCACTGGTTCTCTGGGTAATCTTATGTGTCTTGTTCCCTTTTAAATTCATTATTCATCTCACTAGTTTCTTTCTACACTAGCTTCTGCTTATGTACGTGTCTCTCCAAATCAATAATTTCTTTATCATGCAGATTTCATAGTTGATAATGTAGCTGATATACCCGATGACGATGATAATAGAAGGATGCATCGCCGCCCGTTGCTACCACGGGAGGATGAACAAGAGGATGTTGAAGCACTTGAAAGAAGGATTCAAGCGAGATATGCAAGGTCAAATCATATGGAATATGACGAGGAGACGACAGAAGTGGAGCAGCAAGCCCTTTTACCTTCTGTAAGGGATCCAAAATTGTGGATGGTTAAATGCGCGGTAGGATTTTAATACTTAAAACTTTCATTTTTTGTAGTTTCTTCTTAAGATTTTTCCTTTTTTGGTGTACTCGTCTTAGAGAACGGTTGTACTTGATTAATGATACACAACTCTTTTTTTATTAGATTGGCCGTGAACGGGAGGCTGCTGTTTGTCTAATGCAAAAATGCATCGATAGAGGGCCTGAAATGCAAATAAGATCTGCGGTTGCTCTTGACCATTTGAAGAACTTTATATATATTGAGGCTGACAAAGAAGCCCATGTTAGAGAGGTATATTATGTTTTTTTTTTCTTCGAATGTTATATTATTGAAGAGACTGAACAAAATTATTTAGGCAGTGATCAACAATTTAAAATTGTTTTGGTTAGTACACCTTTTTTTCATACTTCTAGTAATGATTGAGTTCAATCCTATAACCAGGCAATTAACTCTTTAAACTTGCTTTTGCTATTGTTTTAGGCTTGTAAAGGTCTACGCAACATATATGCTCAAAAAATAACGCTTGTTCCAATTAAAGAGATGACTGATGTTCTCTCTGTTGAAAGCAAAGCAATTGATCTTTCTAGAGATACATGGGTTAGGATGAAGATTGGGACATATAAGGGGGATCTTGCCAAGGTAATTGTGGTACTTTCAATGAGTTAAGATATTTCACTCACTCTATGTCTCTTTGACGTGTTGAGCTCTCTTTTCTTCAGGTGGTGGATGTTGATAATGTGCGACAGAGGGTTACTGTGAAACTGATTCCACGGATAGACCTACAGGCTCTTGCAAATAAATTGGTAATGTTTTGAAGGAAACTTTTTTTTTAATAAAATTGTTGGTATTTCATCATTATAGTATTGAACTCTCGATCATCAAATGTTGTTAGAGACTTATATTGGGAAGTTTTTCTAGCTTTATTTTTCTAGTTTTCATCTGCTTGCAATCCTTAATATATCAATTTGGAAATATATTTTGTAGGTAGCATTTTCTTCATGTTTTCATGTCTTTTACTATATATATGTAAATATGTGTGTATATATTTATGTATGCGTGTATACTATTAGTTCCTTCTCTTGGATCATTGGCATCTATCTATGAGTGAGAGTGAATATTGTTTTTGATACTGAGTATCTGTCTTTCAGGAAGGGAGAGAAGTTGCTAAGAAGAAGGCATTTGTTCCTCCACCTCGTTTTATGAATATTGATGAAGCTAGGTAGTCCACATTGTTTCTCTGAATGTAACCTGGCCTCCATATATTTGATGTGAATTCTTGTTTAAAGTCCATAGTAACTCACCCTTCTTCATATTCAGAGAGTTGCATATCCGTGTAGAGCGCAGACGTGATCCTATTACTGGAGAATACTTTGAGAATATTGGTGGCATGTTTTTCAAGGATGGTTTCTTGTATAAAACAGTGTCCATGAAGTCAATAAGTGCCCAAAACATAAAGCCGACTTTTGATGAACTTGAAAAATTTCGAAAGCCTGGAGAAAATGGAGATGGGGATATTGCTAGTTTGTCTACCTTGTTTGCTAACCGAAAGAAAGGGCACTTTATGAAGGGTGATGCTGTCATTGTTGTTAAGGGGGATCTCAAGAATTTGAAAGGATGGGTGGAGAAAGTAGAGGAGGAGAATGTCCACATCAGACCAGAAATGAAGGGCCTTCCCGTAAGAACTACCCAACTCACATGCTTCTTTCTTATTTGACTGGCCGAACCTTCTCATCATCTTATTCAAAGGGTAAGCTTATATCTCGTATGATCCTTTTTTTTTTTTTTTAGAAAACTCTTGCTGTGAATGAAAGAGAGCTTTGCAAGTACTTTGAGCCTGGGAATCATGTAAAAGTTGTATCGGGCACTCAGGAGGGGGCTACTGGTATGGTTGTGAAGGTGGATCAGCATGTGCTTATTATACTATCTGATACAACCAAGGAACATGTGAGTTTATATTTTCGTGGAACTATTATAAAATCATAGGTCTTGCATTTCTAAATGATATCTTACTTATAGTGTGCTGAAATGTCCTAAATCTATATCATCTTCAGATTCGGGTATTTGCTGATGATGTTGTTGAGAGCTCCGAGGTAACAACTGGTGTGACAAGAATTGGGGATTATGAACTTCATGATCTTGTGTTACTGGAGTAAGTAGTTTTCTAACATTGTTCTTTATTCTGAATTTTTAAATACAAGGGTTGGATTCATAGATTGTCAATAACTTTTGCAGTAATATGAGCTTTGGCGTAATTATTCGAGTAGAAACTGAGGCTTTTCAGGTGAATATGCTCTGAATCATGCATGCCATTTTTGTCATTTTATAGTCAGGAAGCTCATGAGTATGATTCTGCTCTAGATTCTTAAAGGTACTCCTGATAGGCCTGAGGTTGATATTGTGAAGTTGAGGGAAATAAAAAGTAAGATCGACAAGAAAATTAGCGTTCAAGATCGGTTCAATAACACAATTTCCTCCAAGGATGTAGTGAGGATTCTTGAAGGTCCTTGTAAGGTTAGAGCTCTGTTTCATGTTGTCTATTTCCTTCTGGATGTCAACTTTTTTTCCCTCCCCCCTTTTATTATTTATTTATTTTTAAATTTTAAATATCTTTTTTGCTCCTACTATAGGGAAAACAAGGTCCGGTGGAGCACATATACAGAGGAATCCTGTTTATTTATGATCGCCATCACTTGGAACATGCAGGCTTTATATGTGTTAAATCACAGTCTTGTGTTGTTGTGGGTGGATCTCGAACTAATGGAAATAGAAATGTAAGTTCTTGTTTTTATCAAATACCTGATTTATACAGCACCTTTTTTTGTTGACAGTTGTATCTTAACATTTAGTTTCTGCTGCATTTTTCATGTTGCAGGGTAATTCATACTCTAGGTTTGCTGGCCTTGCGACCCCACCTCGTTTTCCTCAGTCACCTAAGAGATTTCCCCGAGGAGGCCCCCCCAACGATAGTATGTGGTGGACTGTTTCATATCCATGTTGTCTTATGATTGTTTTGTGATTTTTATCTGATAAAAGGTTTATTCTCTGATTTTTTATTAAGTTGTTCACTTGTGGTTCAGATGGAGGAAGACATAGAGGTGGGAGAGGGCATCATGATGGGTTGGTTGGATCAACCGTAAAAGTTCGACAGGGACCTTACAAGGGTTACCGTGGGCGTGTCGTTGAAATAAAAGGCCAACTGGTTCGTGTGGAGCTTGAATCTCAAATGAAAGTTGTCACAGGCATGTTTTAAAAGATTTTGAGAGATACTCAAGTCTATGTTTGATATATATGGCATTACTTGCATACATTTTTTTTAAGGATATCTGGGAAATGTCAAGTAAGTCTCAGATGGAAGTTAAATATGTGGCGTTAACTCTATAATGCTTGTTTTATTTGCAGTTGACCGCAATTTCATCTCAGATAATGTGGCCGTTTCAACCCCCCATCGGTAAATATAATATATCATACATAATTAATCTGGTTTTGTTTGTTTGTTATTTCAAAGTTCTAATGTTTGCTTTGTACCAGTGATGCATCTAGATATGGTATGGGAAGTGAAACTCCCATGCATCCTTCTCGAACTCCCCTGCATCCATACATGACCCCGATGAGAGATATTGGAAGTTAGTTCTCTTTTCATGTTGTTTTTCTGTTTTTATTCTAATAATACTTTGAGGGTTATTCATGTTTTACTATCTCTTTTTATAGCAACACCAATTCATGATGGCATGAGAACACCCATGCGAGATCGAGCATGGAATCCCTATGCACCCATGAGTCCGTCAAGGTAAATTTCATTTGGATTAGTGTACTTCAGAAATTAATTAAGTTAACATGGATAACATTGTAGAATGTATGTGTTGTAGAGGCTCAATAAATTATTTTTATTTTAAATATTGTCTATAGCTTACTTTTCTGATATTATCTTACAGTTAAAACCGAGGAAAATTTAAATTCAAGGATGCATCGAACTGCTCCTGTATAGCATTATGAATAAGCTTGAAAATATTGATGCTATAGCAGATAGCTTATGAAGATTTATAATTTTTACTTTGTTTTTTTGCCAGTCTTGCAAGATTAAGAGACAGTTTCTTGAATGTATATTTGTTACTTCGTTCTTTCTCCATAATTCTTCTCTTGGCCGTTTTCTTTTGGGGGGAAAAATATACTTTTGACTGATTCTGTTGTATTCTGCATTTGTGTGTATTTTGATAGTATTTCTTAGGTATGAGCTCAGATCAGAGGCCTGAACAAATCTCTAAGACCAGAAGTATGAAGAAGGAACCCTTTTAAGCACTTCAGTCTTTCTTATTTAGTTTCCAATTGGAAACTCTTTTGTAATCACTTAGGGGGCATTTGGGGCAAGGAGTTGTTATTATAGTCCTAGGTTATTATAGTTGGATTACAATAGTTTGTGTTTGGGGTTCAGGTTATTTTAGTTTGGGTTATTATAGTATGTGTTTGAGGTGTAAACTATTTTAGTTTGAGGAGGAAATAGTAAACACTAGCCAATAATAAAAAATCGATGAATGTAAAATAGTATATATGGTAGAAAATTGGGATTTTGAAAGTGTTAGACTGTAGCTAATTGAGGATTACAAAATAGTATGTACTATAGTAAGAGGTAGTTATTATAGTCTTAGCATAATCTTTGCTCCAAACGCCCCCGTATAGGTGCTTTGGGGTCTCCCCATTATTTTATTTATTCAGTGAAATGTTTCTTATAAAAAAAAATATCATTGAAGTAGTGAAATTAAGATGTATGGAATTTTACTATAATATTTATCTTTTTGGCTCCTTAAGTCTCGTTGTTGAACTTTGGGTTAGGGAAGCTAGAATAATGAGAAGTTGGACAAGATGTGGTTTGTCATCTTTCAGAAGGCAGGCTGTCATATTTGGTACACATTCACCATCAGTTGCCTTCTGACAGTGACATATATGGTGTGAGTGGTAGTAGTGCAATAGTGAAGTCCTGTACCTGGACCGCCCTGGAGGCAAATGTGATGTTGATTGTGTTGTATATTGCTGCTCTAGGAACTAAATCAATGTGGAGAACACCTTTGGCTGTGGGATAAATCTATCTCATATATGAGAACCATATGGCTTCTTGATCTCTACTATGCTGTATTTCGTGTTTTGCATCATATGCTTTAAGCACCAGCTTATCCGTTGAACTTCTCTTTTTGAAGTTTTTTTGGGCTATTGTCTTTGATGATTGATGTTGTGAACTCTGATTTTGCTAAACTAGGGACAACTGGGAGGACGGGAACCCTGCAACTTGGGGAGCAAGTCCACAGTATCAGGTTAGATCTTTATAAGGACTTGCCAAATGCCACTACTATTCTGGCTTATTGACCATAAATTCAGTAATTTATGTTCTACTGTTGTCTCTTCAGCCAGGAAGCCCTCCTTCACGAACATACGAAGCTCCAACTCCTGGTTCTGGTTGGGCAAACACTCCTGGTGGCAGCTACAGTGATGCTGGTACCCCCCGTGATAGTGGTTCAGCATATGGTTGGTGCATTGTATTTTTTTTAAGTTTTCAACTTTTCCTTATAATAAACATAATCATATCCTAATATTACTTGTCTTCGTGTTCAGCAAATGCTCCGAGCCCATACTTGCCTTCAACTCCTGGTGGACAGCCCATGACACCAAATTCAGCCTCCTATCTTCCTGGCACTCCTGGCGGGCAACCAATGACACCAGGCACAGGTGGTCTGGATATGATGTCTCCTGTTATAGGTTTGTATTTACTTCTTTCAGCATGATATAATTTTCCCCAGATTTATTTTAAATCAGATGTTCTTCACAAAAATGTTCATAGAATTTCTGGTACAAATAGAATTAGCAATAGTTTATTATTTATATAATTATATTTGTCATTAATTTATATCTTTCTTTAACATCTGGAGGGAAGTATGTTTACAAAATAATCAATGGATAACACCTGAATTTGATTATAACTCACTTTTCCGCATTTGCATATATATAAAAAGGGCGCCACTATAATTTAATGCGAGTGAAAATTGGGTGGAGCTTCAGGGTGGGCTTGCATCGATACAATTTTCTTTTCTTTTGATAAAACTGTTCTGAAGCACGACCTTGAGTGGGCATGGGTGCAGGTATAGGGGAGCGAAGCTCCAATTTCTAGTTATTTTTAAAAAACAAATTGTATTAGGGCACATTTAACCCTCAAAAGAAAGATTTGAGTTTCTTCTAGAGAGATTTGGAATAAATTTTATTTCATAAGTACTGTATATCAAACTCGGTGGTTCAATCTTTTGCAATGGGGTCATGTCCGTGGAAACAGGAATTTCGTTCCATGACACCTCCAATATTTTTTATTTTTTTATTTTTTTATTTTTTTATTTATTTTTTTTGCTTTATTAACGATCTTGAAAAATAAATTGAAATGGCAGGTGGTGATACCGAAGGACCGTGGTACATGCCAGACATATTGGTCAATTACCGGAGGTCAGGAGATGATCCCATCATGGGAGTAATCCGTGAGGTGCTTCCGGTACGTGTTTACTAAAGCTTTGCCCACTATTTATTTGTTTATTTTTAATTACATAGTGGAGTATCAGCGTTATATAGTTTACCGTTAAATAATCTAAGTTTCAGTAAGCATCACTTAAAGAACACATCACAAAAATGGAACCATAATCACGGAGAAATTGAAGGGACATTCCACAAAGAACTAACTACTTGATGGAGAACAGTAGAGTCTTGTAAGGGGGAAAAAAAAAAAAAAAAAAGAAAAGATGAAAGCAGAAGAGTTTCTTCCTTTATGCCTGGTTATTAGTGGAGTGGCATGCTAATGTTGGTTATTGTTAGAAGTTAAGTTGTTTTGATGAGGTAAATAAAAATATTTGGAAACCCTCCGGGTGATTAAATAGTGCAGAACTAATTTATTGAAACAATCTTGGAGAATTCTTGAAGAACTCTTTATTACTCCTAGAACTAATACTTCAACCTAAGAACCTCTATTTAAAGGGTACAAACCAGCCTTTTGAGAGATTTTAAAAGATTAACTAAAAACAACCAAAAAAAACTTAAAACTTGAAAAACAACCTGCTGTGAAAACAGAGTTACTCAAAGAACAGAGAAAGCAGAAAATAAAAACAGAGTACTAAACTAAAACCTCTGCCCAAGAGTAGTAAAATATAGGGACTTTAACCCCAACTCAATTACATCGGTAATGTCTTAAGGGACGGTGGGGGTTCATTCCTATCTATCTCTCCTTATTCTTTTACTAGTTGGTTTTGAGTGTGTCATAAAAAGGTGATGTTTGATTTTGGGGTTTTGGGTTTTTGCCTCAGGATGGATCGTGTAGGATAGGGCTTGGATCAAGTGGAAATGGTGAAACGGTAACAGCCCCTTCTAGCGAAGTAGAAGTGATTGTTCCTAGGAAGTCAGACAAGATCAAGATAATGGGCGGTGCACTCCGTGGTGCCACTGGCAAGTTGATCGGTGTAGACGGCACTGATGGAATTGTGAAGGTAGACGACACTCTTGATGTTAAGATTTTGGATTTAGTTATTCTTGCTAAACTTGCTCAACCGTAATTTTTATTCCTAATAAATGAGAATCATATTTGTATACTACATAGTCTAGTGTAAGTTTTTTTTTTTTTTTCAATTATAAATGAATTTCAGTTCATGTTCATGTGCAACATAATCTCTCCCTTTTTAGTTTCCATGTTTCTCCTCTTGCTTCCTCTTAATCCCTGCAAGGTTTTTACCTTTAAATTCTTGCAAAATGCGAACTCCATCATGTTTAATTTTTTACTTTGAGAACAATTTACGCTTGTTACGTTTAGCGTTTTTGTGCTTTCGATTTTCAACTCTGCATACAACTTGTTTTTGGCTATTTACTATTTTGTCTAAAGTCTTAGCATGATGAACTCGTGATTATTTATTTTAGCGTTATAGTAATGTGGTCCTATATTCTACTTCAAAATATCCAATTTTGGGTATTGTATTTTCAATAACTCTTAAAATTAGTCCATAGAGTTAGTTTATTATCGTCTCTCTAACATTCTCTTTATAAACTATGAAAAATATTCATATGATGTCCTTGTACGAAAATTATTATTATTATTTAACAAATTTTGGTAAAAATTAATTTTGATGGACTAAATAATGATTTGTTAAAAAGTATCCTGGACTGAAATATTGGTGATTTTAACTTTTAAGTTGCGTAAATCATATTTGGAATGGATTCGAAAGTAGATAATTAAGTTTTATGTTAGTAAGAAAATTAGAACGGCAAAAATTACAGAGTAGTTTGGGAAAAGAACAATCATACATTTCGGGGTATGAAGGTTAGAATCGAATAAATTAGGGCTTGTTTGGTAACTATTTGGATTTTGGTTTTTTTTTTGAAAATTAAGTCTATTTCATCTACGTTTCTTATAATTATTTACATCTTTTTTAAGTTCAACAATTGAATTCTTAATCAAAATTTTAAAACGAAAACAATTTTTTGAGTGTTTCTTTTTTTTAGTTTTAAAAATTTGACTTTATTTTTTAAACTAATGGTGAAAAGTATATAACAAATGAAGAAATTTGGAAGTGAAATTAGTATCAATAGGTTCTTATTTAATTCAGAAGCAAGAGGCTGAATTCTGTGTTTGGGGAGGGTTTGTCAACACCAGTTTAATAAAATTAACTGATGTAGTTAATATCTAATTTCAATTAAGCCTTCACTTTCCCTCTCTTTTTCTCTACCATCTTTATTTCATTTCAAGGCTCTTAGGAGTTGTTTGGATTAAGATTTTATATATGTCTGGAAATAAAATGTTTGGAAAACAAAAATAAGAATGTGTTATACTTTTTTTATACCATTAAGATGTATAAAACTAATAAAAATTAAGTTCAATAAAATTATTTTTGTTTGTTAATTTATTTTTATTATATTAAGCTATAAATCAATTTTAAGTCATTAAAATTTAACTAAATTTATCCATTCATCCTCCAATTTAATATATTTATTATCAATTATTATTATTTTTATATTACACATTTATATTATCAATTTTTATTAAAAAGATATTGGTATTTAATTTAAATATTTTTTTCTATAGTTTTGTTAATTGAAGAGTTAATTAACTAATTATTCAATGTCAATTATAAGCCCTATATATAAAAAAGAAGTTGACATAAACTAATTGATTCTAAGTCATCAAAAAAATGTTTTTAATTTTTTTAAAAAAACTATTATTATAGATTAAAACAAGAAGTACAAATGTACAATATTGTTTAAGTAAAAAAATAATTTATTTTATTATTAGTTAATTAATTAATAACTTTTTAAAGACTAATTAATAATTTTAATAAATAATTTATTATGTTAATATATATTACCAATAAAAATGGATCTAAGCAAATATAATTATGGTTATTCATATATATATATATATATATATATTTTAAAAGATTATATTTTTCATATTAATTCATAATAATAAAATAAATTATTATATTAGCATTATTATTAATAAAATTAATTATATACGTCAAGTATAAATTTAATTTAAACATATCTATAAAAATTAGATAAATTAACCAATATCAACAAAGAAGAAAAACAAATAAAATGAAAAGATAAAAAGTAAGAGAGAGAAAAAAACCATTGGAAATAGAGAAAATTCATCTATTTGGGTGGTTATGAAAAACCTCTATAGATGAGAATATGAAATGACTTGAAATAAGATATTTTCATTCTCAAGGTTAAAAACTTGTACCAAACATAGTGATAGAATATCATTTTTCCATTCCCACCTCTTATTCCTATGAACCAAACGAGCCATTATAAATATTTTCATTATCTTCTTCTTCTTCTTCTTCTTCTTTTCCCGAACAAATCTACTTATTGTAATTAATAATTATAACGACTATTTTTTTAAAAAAATAAAAGATTGAGGTCAATGTTTTAATAAAAACAAAAAATAGAAGGGTTAGCAAACATGACCTTAGGAATCTGTAGTTTTCTTATTTAATTTTGAAACAAGGAAACTTTAGGTCAAATTCAGCATTTGGGGGAGGGTTTATCTGTAACACCCGATCCTTCATAGGATTCCTTGGGTGGAGAGAAGAGCTCATAATTCAAGCCTTGAAAGGGAAAATTTGACTAAATACCTAAACTATGCCTTGGAAAATTTCTAAGTGTTGGAGGCATAGTGGTTAAGGGTAAAAAATTTGGCTAAGTGTCCAAACTATGCTAAATAAGAGTTGGATTCATAACATAGGAGAACATAGAGAATCTTGGCTAAGTTCAACTCATAGTATGGTTGAGGAAGTAGGCCATAACATAGGTAAAATGTCATATCATAGGTAACAAGTCTTAACATAGTTGATAGCATAGTTGACCAACTCATAACATATTAAGTCATAGCATACCAAGTTGGACACATAGTAGGTGCATCCAAGGGGAGATTTTGGACAAACTTTGGATGTTTAGGGGATGTTGGAAGTTATTTTATGAGTAAGAAGAGACTATGCTACGAGTATAAGGAGCTATGCTACGAGTATAAGGAGCTATGCTACGAACAAAAGAGACTATGCTGTGAATATGAGGGACTATGCTATGAATATTAGGAGGTATGTTGTGAGCTTGAAGAGCCATGCTTTGAGGTTAGGGACAAGGTGAAAGTATGGGGGAAGATTTGGTTAAGTATTGAGTGACTTTGTTTTGAACTATGCACCACCAAGAGAAGAAGTTAGGGTTGGACGCATAGAAGGAGATTGGTGGGCGCATAGGGTGTTTGAGGGAGAGAATTCGGCTAAGTTTGGATAAAATATGATACTACAAGTTGAGAAAACCCTAGAGAATGGAATGTTGAGTGCATAGATAGAGAAGTGAGTGCATAGATGTGATGGTGTTCATATTCAACATGTGGAAACAACTAGGATCTTAAGCATTCTAATTCCATCAATTTAAGCAAAGAAATATGCAAGTTCAATAAGATAAAATAGGGTTTTGAAGTTATACCTTTGTTGAACTCTTCAATCTTCAAATCCAGCTCGAATTTCCTCTTTAACAAGTTGTAGACCACCACCGTATCTTCCCTACTATTCTATAGGTCCTTAGATTGGATTGTGGGATCCAAAATGAGATTAATTTAGGGAGGATTGGAAAATGTTTTCTGGTTTTTGTAAAGAATTTGAGAAACCACTATTTTCTTTCTTAAAATTCAGACAAAAACCTCTTCATTTTGGTCAATTGAAAGGGTTTTGTTCAAAATCTTCATGCAATCAGATTGCATAGAAACCTGACACCAAAACACTCAAAAGATAATGGAATTGGGAGGTGGATTGTCAAGTGGAAGAAGTGGGAAAAACCCACTTCCTTCCAATTTTCAATTTTCAATATTAAATTCTATTTTAACTCAATTTTGAAATCTTATTTCAAATTTTAAAAATAAAACTAGTTTAATAAAATATTAATTTAACAATTTAAATAATTAGTTTTAAATAATAATTATTTTTAACAATTAATTTTCATTAATTAAACAATTTAATTAATCAAATTTGTTTAATATCAAATATTAAATTAATGAAACACCAATTCCCAACATGAATCCCTATTCATGCAATTAATATTTAAATCATATTTAAATATTGTCCAAATCTCTAATTTCGTTTAATTAGATAATTAATGTTTAATAGTTTCCATAATTTGGATTTGAACGTTTCAAATTCTCTTATCACAGTATTCTAAGGTTTAGTCCGTTTATGAGCTAGTAAGGGATCTAATGGACCTACAGATCATGGGCTCCAACGATCCGAGATTAACCGGTTAAACTCTTTAACCCAATTAACAAACATTTGTTTACTGTCGAGTCATTCCACTAAAGCTCAATAGTTGCACTCCCTCACTGTAGATATATTTTTGTCTACTTGATTTAACCATAATCAGTAAGTCGACCCTTTACAAGTTGTTCGTAATAACGATTGGGTCAAAAGCTGTTTTACCCCTGAGATTACATCTTGTTCCTTAAGTCCCACTGATCCTCTAATGAATAATTGGTTTGTGATCCAGTCACCAAATCGAGTCCCTCTCGGGCCAATGAGAGAGTGGGACCCCTTGTTCAAGACTCGGAGTCAGTACTTAAGGGAATAACCTGTCTACTATCCCTAAAAGCGAGTAGGAGCGAATTCCATCTTGCACCCTATTCCTCCAGCTATCTACCAGGTCTTACCCCTAACATGGGAGGCTTATTGAGCCGGTGCTATTGAGCCAAAACTCACCCTTGCAAATCTAAAGATAATCTTGAATAAATAGGAGTCTATATTAGCTCAGGATTAAGGTCAAGTTACCTAGGTCATCGCTTTGAAACAGTAAGTCTTAAACAGTAAACAACGTTATAAAGTAAGAATGACTTATTTCTCCGTCTGATCTTATACAAACTCTT
Organism: Benincasa hispida; assembly: GCF_027475165.1. NCBI lineage: Eukaryota > Viridiplantae > Streptophyta > Magnoliopsida > Cucurbitales > Cucurbitaceae > Benincasa > Benincasa hispida. The sequence continues at coordinate 45,087,783 of NC_143481.1, read as the reverse complement.
TGCATAGGACGCCCCACTCGCATGTCTCTACATGAACGATTCAAGATCACATTGTTTGTACTAAATACAAAGTGGACCGTATCTGATAGTGTTTCCAGAATAAGGTACCCAACCTTATTCGTATACTATAGATCGTTTTGGCTATCTACTCGAACTTGATCCACTCTTATGTCTCCGCATAAAGTCCAAGTTCTCATGTAATAACCGGGGATCTTAGTTTATTGGATTTAGTTTTTACAAATACAATTTACATAAACATCAATAACTTCTTTATTGCAAATAGAATATGTTTAATTTTATAAACTGCGAGTTTTAGGACATACAACCCAACAAACTTCCACTTGGACTAAATTTCCAGTGAGTTTACATATATACAAATATATACGATGTTGAGAATGAGAGAATATTGACTAAATACAATAACTAAGGCATCAGATACCCATATATTCTCCCATTTGTCCTAGATTTATCTATCTCGTAGTCCTAGTCTCACTAGGTGACCCTCAAACACTTTAGCTGAGAAAGCTTTTGTAAAAAAATCAACTAAATTATCTTCTGAGGCTATCTGCGTGATGATCACATCTTCTCGGTGTACTATCTCCCCGATGAGATGATACTTGCGCTCGATGTGCTTTTCGCATTTATGGCTTCTTGGTTCTTTGGAATTTTCAACTGCTTCATTATTATCACAATAGAGGGTGATCGATAGATGCGTATATGGAACCACTTCCAAGTCGGTCAAGAACTTTTTAATCCATATTGCCTCCTTGGTTGCTTCACATGTAGCTACATACTCCCCATCCATGGTGGAGTCAGCAATACAACTTTGCTTTATACTCCTCCATACTATTGCTCCTCCATTCAGAGTGAATACTGATCTTGAAGTTGATTTCTTAGAATCCACATCGGTCTGAAAATCAAAATCAGTGTATCCTATAAAGATCAGATCCTTAGCACCATACACGAGCATATAGTCCCTCGTTCTCTGAAGATACTTAAGGATGTTCTTAACGGCAGTCCAATGATCATATTCAAGATTGGACTGATATCTATTGACTATTCCAACTGCCTTAGCATATGTCGGGATGTGTACATAACATGACATACATCAAACTTCCAACTGCTGATGGGAATTCATTTCATAACCTCAACCTCTTGAGATGTCTTAGGACATTGTTCCTTAGACAAATCAATTCCATACCTGAAATTTTGCATTTTATATTTAGACAACGTCTTGTCTATATAAGATGGCTGAGATAATTCCTGTGTTCTGTTCTTGCGATTCCAAACTATTTGGATTCAAAGAACATACTGTGCATCTCCCAAATCCTTCATTTGGAATTGCAAAGCTAGCCATCTCTTAATGTCAACTAGGAATTCTACTTCATTTTCAATGGCTAGAATATCATCAACATATAAAACTAGAAAAGCTACAGTATTGTTGACAATCTTCTTGTAAACACAAGGTTCATCAACATTCCGTTCAAAGCCATAAGATTTGATTGTAGTGTCAAATCTCATATTCCAAGATTGAGATGCTTGTTTCAATCCATAAATAGATCTTTTAAGCTTGCAAACCTTTTGCTCTTGACGCTGCTTTATAAACCCCTCTGATTGAGACATATCGATACTCTCTTCAAGATAGCTATTCAGAAAGGTGTCTTGTCATCCATTTTCCATATTTCATAATCATAAAAAGCGACAATAGATAATAGTATTTTAATAGACTTGATCATGACAACTGAAGATAAGGTTTCTTCATAGTCCACCTTCTCTCTTTGGGTAAACCCATTTGCCACAAGTCTAGCTTTGTAGGTCTGTACCTTATCTTTTTTTTGTAGATCCATTTGCAACCAATAGATTTTACCCCTTTTAGTTCATCTACTAGTTCCCAGACTGAATTGAAGTACATAGACTCCATTTCGAGGTCCATGGCTTTTATCCATTGGTCTCTATTCACATCTTCCATTGACTGTTTAGAAGTCAATGGGTCTTTTGAGCCATCATCAAGTATGATGAACTGAGTTTATGTCAAACCCATGTAACGATTTGGCTGTTGAATAACTCTCCCACTACGTCGAGGCACTCTCAACTCTCGAGAATGATGTGAAGTACCAGTTTTATCAATAACTCTTGTTGAAGGACCAACTTGATCAACAACCCTTGTTGATTTTTCTATAGCTTCTGTGGGCATTTCATTTAATACTAGTTTACTGCAAGGTTGATGATTCTTTATGTGATCTTCCTCTAAGAAGGTTGCATTTGTTGATATAAATACTTTATCTTTTTGAGGATCATAGAATATTCCACCTTTTATCTCTTTGAGGTAGCCTACAAATAGACATACTTTTGAACGACGTTCTAATTTTTTTGGGTTTTGTATCAACACATGTGTTGGGCATCCCCAAATCCTGAAGTGACGTAAACTATCTTTACGTCCTTTCCATAACTTGTAAAGTGTTTTTGAAACACTTTTCGAGAGAACCATGTTCAAAATATATACAACAACCTCTACTGCATATCCCCAAAAAGAATTAGGTGATTGAACATAACTCATTATCGAACGAACTATGTCTAACCGAGTTTTATTTTCCCTTTTCGCTACCCCATTCTATTAAGGTGTACCGGGTGCTGTGAGTTGAGACTGAATTCTATATTCTATCAAATAGTCCTGAAATTTTAAGTCCATATGATCGCCACCTCGATTTGATTGAAATGTTTTAATCTTTTTACCTAATTGGTTCTCAACCTCTACCTTATATTTCTTTAACTTTTCAAGGGTTTCAAACTTATGATGCATTAGGTAAATGTAGCCATATCTAGAATAATCATCAATAAAGCTGATGAAATATTCATACTCTCCTCGTGCTTTAACATTCATCGGACCACAGAGGTCTGAATGTATAAGTTCTAAGGGTTCTTTGGCTCTAAGACCTTTTCCCGTAAAAGATCTTTTGGTCATTTTACCCTCAAGACAGGATTCATATGGTGGTAGAGAGTTATCTTCTAACTGATTTAGAAGTCCACTCTTAACCAATCTCTCAATCCTATTTAGATTAATGTGACCCAATTTTAAGTGCCAAAAATAGACAATAGGAGAATTTTTTTTGTTTCTTATTTTGAGTTTCAGCTATTTTAAACATCTCTATATTTAAAATAGCTTTTACTCAATCAGATTTAATACATAAGTTATTTTTCAGTTTTGCAGAACATATTTTAATTCCTTTTGAAATAATGAACGCTTCATTATATTCAAAAGAGACTTTGTGCTTTTGTTCTAGCAAACATAAGATCGATATTAAATTCCTCCTCATGAAAGGAATGTAATAAACATTTTCAAGTAAAATGAATCTATCTTCAATAAATAACTTCATATCTCTCACTGCTTTAGTTGAGATAATCTCCTCGGTCCCTACCTTAAAGGTTGTTTCGCCTTCTATAAGCTGCCTCCAGGAACTAGTTTCCTGAGCGAAAGCGCAAATACGATTAGTGACACCTGAATTTAATATCTAGGTTAATTTATCATTTTCCACTAAACATTACTCAATGACAAGTAAATCATATTTACTTTGTTGTGCTTTCTTAGTTTTCTCATCTATGACATTCATGTTTACTTTTAACATATCCAGAACTTGTTCATTAACAGAAGTTTTATCCTTTATGTCACAGTTATAACCATCTTCAAGAATATCGTTCCTAACAATTTGTTCAAACAATGTCTGTAGCGAATCCATGATTTCTTTAGTAGAAACCATGTTCTTGAATTTCTTAGCTATTACATCGAATATATTTGCCAAAATATGGATTCAGGTCTTTTCATTTGCCTTAATTCATCTGTCATATGCATTCCAACCTCTTTGGTTTTCAGATGAGCTGGGAACAAATTTTAATCAACAACTGCTAGTATTGCGTTTAAATTTGATGTTGAAAAATTAAGACCGTTAAACTTGTCAGAAGCGAGTACTTTAGAAGAATTCGACATGCTGAAAATATAATCAAATTCTAATAAGTAAATTGCTTTTAAATCCAAACAAATTTTAGCAAAAGTAATAATGTACCCAAATTTCATTATTTATTTACAACGATACTTTAGTGAGTCAAAATAGATGTTATGGAAGGGCAGTCAAATATTCCTTCACTGAAGCAAGACATTCTTGACTAAATACTAATTTCAGAATAACTGTTATTCCTATAGTCATTTAGTTATCGTTATTGGTCAAGAACTTACTAACACTTAGAAACTCTTGTAAGTGTAACCCTCTATTTTCAGACCTCAGAGGTCAGCCCAACGATGCTACCGAATTTGAAAGTCAAGGTTAGGAATAGACTTACGAAATTTTATTCATTTCTGGAGTTTGAGTTGTTCTAAAACCTATGTTACAACCCTCCGAGGGGATAGCCATTGTAAAATGACTAGCTTATGTTGCCTAAAAACGACAAGCAGACGTAATATAGGAATCTCACGGTCCAAATTAATGGAAGAGACTATAGGATACGTTGACACACATCTTTCACTCACTTACTATGAACTACTTCCCCTATTCATCTTGCTATTGACCCATGCAAACATTTTCTGAATGGAGGTCACCCTAGGGTGACACGAAACCAAGCATGAATCTCACGGTGTGAACTCTTAGGGACGTGAGAGCTAAGAACAACATATCGTATATGTTATTAATCTCCCACTGAAGTGTTCTATTTGTTTTGGGTAGATATTTACTTATGTATATTTCGACTAATAAAACAACTTAAGTCTAGGTGATTTTCCAAGTATAACGTTTATATTTGGATTTAACCTACGATGTCTAGGTGATAAACCAATTTTAAACCCTCACATCACTCTTGCATGCTCATAAAACCAGGTTAGCAACTCTCAATAATTCGGCTATAATCCCAGGTAGCAGGTGTTCCATAAATCGTCAACTTAAGTACCTCTAGCTTTAGACAAGATTATAGACCAGTTGAGTTTGTAACCAAGGTTTTACAAGCTAACGACCTATTTTAACTATTAAAACAAGTTATTATATGTTAACCCTAGGTAAGCATGCTTCTTATCTTTGTTATGGATTTTAAACGCCTAATCCATTTTTATAACATTTTGAAAAAAAATAGACATGCTATCAATCCATAACATTCATAAAGTATTTCACAATTTAATATAACAATTTATATTAAACATGAAATCCTAACATATGCATACTATATATTATAACCACTTATACCATATTTCAATGCATGTTACATGCTTCCTATGGTGGGATTTTAAATTTACATGGCATGTTATATGCACATACAAGATTTATTTAATTATAATATACATTTATAATACATAAATAATTAAACACACACTGATATGGACTATAAGTTAACAGTCTAAATTATTACAATAATAAGTAGAAGCAGCCCCTAAAAGCCTCTGGACTTCATGAATACCCGACCCGATCCTCCAGAGCTCCAAAATAGGTTGAACTGGTCTAAAATTGGCTAAACCAGACCTCCTTGACCAGAACCGGCTAAACTGGTCCACTTGAACCGTTGGTCCATTTGCGCATGTGCTTTTTGGACTGGAATGAACAACGTTGCAATGCTATAAACCCATCGTTGCAATACTATGGGAATTTGCTTCTTTTCTTGGTTTTCTGAAGAACAGCGTTGCAACGCTAGCTGCATTGTAGTAGCTTCTTTTATTACAACCAGCTGTTGATCCTGCTTCGATTTTTCTTCAATTATAACCTAGTTGCAACTCTATTAACTCCAACAAATTTACAGACACTTAATCACACGTTAAGGCCCATAAACAAAGAGCTAGTTATAACAACTAATAATGAATTAAAAAGAAATTTAATGCTAAAACTGAAATTATACATATTAGCACCCATTTTCATACAACCTATGAAAATCAACCATCAAGCAAATATTAACACGAATTGGGTGTTTTAAATCATGTTCTGATACCGATTGATGGTGTTGACATTCAACATACGAAAGAAATTAGGATTTTAAGCACTCTAATTCCATCAATTTAAGTAAAGAAACATGCAAGTTCAATTAGAGAAAATAGGGTTTTGAAGTTATACCTTTGTTGAACTCTTCAATCTTCAAATCCATCTCGAATTTCCTTTCTAACAAGTTGTAGACCATCACTTGATCTTCTCTACTATTCTTTAGGCCCTTAGATTAGATTTTGGGATCCAAAATAAGATTGAATTTAGGGAGGATTGGAGAATGTTTTCTGGTTTTTGTAAAAAACTTGAGAGAGCACTATTTTCTTTCTCAAAATTCAGACAAGAACCTCTTCACTTTAGTCAATTGAAAGAGTTTTTGTTCAAAATCTTCATGCAATCATATTGCGTAGAAACTTGACATGAAAACACTCAAAAGGTAATGGAATCGGGATGTGGATTGTCAAGTGGAAGAAGTGGGAAAAACCCACTTCCTTCCAATTTTCAATATTAAATTCTATTTTAACTCAATTTGAAATCTTATTTCAAATTTTAAAAATAAAACTAATTTGATAAAATATGAATTCAACAATTTAAATGATTAGTTTTAAATAGTAATTAACTCTAACCATTAATTTTAATTAAATAAATAATTTAATTAATTTAATATCAAATATTAAATTAACGAAACATCAATTCCCAACATGAATCTCTATTCATGCAATTAATATTTAAATCACATTTAAATATTCTTCAACTCTCTAATTTTGTTTAGTTAGATAATTAAACGTTTAATAATTCCCGTAGTTCGAATTTGAACGTTTCAAATTCTTTTATCACACTATTATGAGGTTTAGTCCGTTTATGAGCTAGTAGAGGATCTAATAGACCTAAAGATCATGGACTCCAATGATCCAAGATTAATCGGCTAAAATCTTTAACCCAATTAACCAACATTCGTTAACTACTAGGTCACTCCACTAAAGCCTAGTAGTTGGACTCCCCTCACTATAGATATATTTTTGTTCACTTGATTTAACCATAATCATTAAGTCGACCATACACAAGTTGTTTGTAATATCGACTGGGTCAAAAGTTGTTTTACCCTTGAGATTACATCTTGTTCCTTAAGTCCCACTAATCTTATAATGAACAATTGGTTTATGATCCAATCACCAAATTGAGTCCTTCTCGGGCCAATGAGAGGATGTGATTCCTTATTCAAGACCTAGAGTCAGTACTTAAGGGAACAACCTCTCTACTATCCCTAAAAGCGGGTAGGAGCGAATTCCATCTTGCACCCTATGTTCCCGCTATCTACCCGGTCTTACCCCTGAAATTGAATACTTTGAGCCGACGCTATTGAGCCAAACCTTATCCATGCAAATCTAAGGATAATCCTGAATAAACAGGAGTTCATAGTTAGCTTAGGATTAAGGTCAAGTTACCTAGATCATCGCTTTGTAATAGTCAGTCTTAAACAGTAAACAACGTTATAAAGTAAGAGTGACTTATTTCTCGGTCCAGTGTTATACAAACTCTTTGCATAGGACGCCCTCACTCGCATATCTCCACATGAAAGATTCAAGATCACATCATTTGTACTAAATACAAAGTGTATTGCATCCAATAGTGTTTACAGAATAAGGTACTCAACCTTATCCGTATACTAAAGACCATTGGCTATCTACTCGAACTTGATCCACTCTTATGTCTCCACATAAAGTCCAAGTTCTCATGTAATAACCGTGGATCTTAGTTTATTGGATTTAGTTTTTACAAGTGCAATTTACATAAACCTCAATAACTTCTTTATTGCAAATAGAATATGTTTAATTTTACAAACTGCGAGTTTTAGGACATACAACCCAACAAGATGGCCATGTGGATGCACACTTGAACGTGAAGTGAGGCAAGAAGATGCATGGTTATGCTTTGAGCTTAAAGGAGAAAGTCATGCTTTGAGAAGAATATAAAAACCAAGGAAGAAGGAAGTAAGGGAAGGTTGGATGCATAGGGTTAGAGTTGGACACATAGGGAACTTTGTGAGTTCCATTTTAGGTCTACGGGGTACAAAATGGAAGTATAAGACAACCCCTTGGGAAGGAGTTACACCAACGAAACCCTATTGCCCTAGTTAAACACATACCTAAGAAAGGAAGTATGGGTTGGATGCATACCTAAGGGGAAGTGTCAGTTAGACACATATCCTAGCTATGAGCCAAAGAAGGAAGCTATGCTACGAGAGGAAGAAAAATTGGTAGCATAGTTAGGAAACCATGTCCAAACCTAGGGGACCATGCATTGGAAACACTAGATGGATGCATAGTGAGTGATGTTGGGTACATCCAAGGAAGTTGGTGAAGCAACCATGTGCCAACATAAGGTTCTATGAGACTTGAGTAAACTTGGGGAACAAGGTATGTAGCTCAACCAAATGAAGTCTTAGTCGAGCCAAGGATGAGGTGGACGCATAGGAGGACATGTATAAGGTCAGAATACCACACCAAGGGTAGCAATGTGTTAGCCTATACATGGTGAGGACACTTAAGCTTGCATACAAATAGGAGGTGTCAAAGACCTTTATGTTGGACTTTGCATGGTGCTGGCCCTTAGGATTTTCATGCAAGAGAGGTTTCATGGGTTGAAGGCTCAGAGTTAGTGACAAGGATGGTTTGAGTTGCCTATAAATACACAAAAGGAGTCTCATCTCACTACATAACTCACAGATCTTTCAAATGAGACTAAAAAGAGAGTATTGGAGAGAATTAAGGTTCCGAGGGTAGGCCATGTGTTGAAGTGGACCAACCATGCGTCCATAAAGAGGTCCAGGCGTCCAAATGAGTCTGAGTTGAGCTGAGAAGGCAACCCATGCATCCAAGTGGGTGGACCATGCGTCCAATTGGCCTGGGGAAGCAACCATGTGACCAACTGGTGCTGAGGAAGGCTACCAATACCATGTGTCCACAGCTGTCCAAGGGTGTTCAAAGGCCCAGTTTCATATCAGTTGGAGTTGGTATGCTGAGTTTAAGGCCAAGAAGGTATTCTAAGGTTATTCTAGCCCTACACATGAGTTTCTAAGCTGCCATTGGGCTAGTGTAGGCCCGGGATTCTAGAAAGAACCAGGGGAAACTAAAGAACTTGGAGAAGAAGGGTGACTTCTACTAATGAACTGTGAGTGGTATTCTTTTAAGGATTCTTATGAATTTTATAATTATAGATGTATGTATAGCTCGTTACGATGATGAAAAAATGCAGCATGGGATGGTCAAGGGGTCAGAGGACCTAGTTCTTAAGCCTATGGCGGAGTCTCACGGGATGGTCAAGGGGCCAGTGGGCTTAGTCCCTAAGCCTATGAGAGGGACCTCATATGGGATGGTCAGAGGACCGACGTGTTTAGCTTCTGAGCCCATAAGATGGGGATCTATGTGCACATAGTACTAAGAGGAATATGTTTAAATTATCTACCGTGTGTATAGGTAAAACAAGGAATGGACTCGTTCAAGCTTCAGGTTTGAGTAATAAGTGATGGAAATCGAATTCGAGATTTCCATGAGCAGTGGAAAAAAGATTATTCCAAATCAAAATCATGAATGAACATTACATTTACAGTCGTACTGAAAATAAACGGTTATACAATTAATACAGAAATTATAGCATAAAAACCCAAATGAACAAAAAGAATACTCTACGAACATTTGAAGATGCGTCTCCACGCACCATTGTGCATGATCGCTCAAATAATAGCAACCTCGAACACTCGATCTACACGACCGTAACACAACACAAACTCTTTGCAATTGTCTTCAACGATCGCTTCGGCCACGAACTCCTTAGCAACAACACGAACAACCTCCAAAGAACCTCGACAGTGTCAAGTTGAGTATGAAACAACCAAGAGGGCTACCTTGGTATTCTTGGTGTGAGAATCCAGAGGGTGGGCTCTGTTCGGTCTTGGTATAAGGAAGACGAAGGAGGAAACACCGATTGTGTACACGACTAGACAAGTGGGAGATGACAGAGACCTATCGTATAGGTCGATGTCCAATCGTTTAGCTAAAGCTATGCGACCGTCTAGCAAAAGCTACGCGATCGTTTACCTCGGTTTGTCGCCTATAAACACTACATGAACATTTACTTAGGGCAAACCATCATCTAGCAAAAGCTATGTGATCGTTTCACTAGCCCAAGCTGTCGTTTAGTAAATCTATATTTACTTAATGACTACCATGAGATCTTTTTTGCAAGAGAGAAATCTCAAAAAACTTTTTATGAAAAACTTTTCAACAGTTACTAAAATTAGGAAAACCATTTTCCTTTTATCTCACGGTTACCATGAAAATCCAATAACCACCCACTCAATTGGTTATTAAAGAAAAAGAATTAATTATCTAGTAATTAATATTATTATAAATATAAATGATAACCAACTTATCATACTATATTTATGACCTATAGTTTTAATATTTCATTTCATGAAACATATAAACCATAGTTCTTTTTCTATTCCATGGTACTTAATATAAATCTCATTTACATCAATCCTCCAGTTGATGTATCTCATACATCATAACGATTATATCATATATAATCAAAATACCTCTTGTCAATTTGAACATTTCAAATCAACACCAAGAACTGATCCTCAACTGAATCCATTGAGCTACCAAGGGGACCTTATGTACCTGTAGCTCGAAGCTTCAACGGGACGTGAATAACTGACTAAACTCTTTAGTCACGGGATCCACCATCCATTAATTACCAGGCACTCCACTAAAAATCGACAGTTGAACTCTTCTTACGACAGGTATATTATGTGTCCATCTTGACCAATCAGTAGTGTGACAACCCTTCACAGATTGCTCGTAAGTACAGCTGGGCTAATAACCATTATGTCTCTGTAGTTACATCTGTCTCCTTAAGTACCACTGATCCCTCTAATGAACATAAGTCATAGTCCTACTATGACTCAGTCTTCTCTTCCAAAGAGAAGTTGTGGCCACTATGTTCAAGCCTGGAATCAGCCCTTAAGGGAGCAATCTCTCTACTTATTCCTACTTCAGGAAAGAAGTGAATTCCATCTTGTGGATTGAGTTCCCAGCTCCTAGATCAGACAAGTCCTCAAAAAGGTAGGCATGTTGAGTTGGAAATCTGGCCACTCTCACCCATACTAATCAAAGGACCGCCCTCAAAGGCAGGAGTTCCTAAAACACTCAGAATTGAGGTCGTGTCACCCATAGTCGTTTAGGTGAGATGTAAGTCTCTAGTATCAACGACGTTATATACAGAGTCTAGTCATCTCGTGGTTCAGGTATTATACAAACTCTTTGTATAGGACACCCTCGCTCGCACGTCTCCACACGAAGGGTCAGGATCAACCATCTGTAGTAGTTTACAACATTTGCAAACCTCTACAAAGTGGGTCGTATCCGTAGTGTCACCAGGATTAGGTATCCCGTCTTAATCCTTATACTACAGACCTATTTAGGTTATCACTTAAGACATGATCCACTTGAATATCACATATACATGCTTAAATTCACATAAGATAACCAAGGAGCTTTGTTTATTGGATATAAGTAAATGTCAAAATTAAATAACACTTATTTTATTCATTAAGCAATGTGTATCTTTACAAAACAATGAGACTCTGGGAGAATTAGGACACCAATCCCAACAATCTTCCACTTGTCCTAATGACTCGAGAGACTAATGTGCAGTACAATATAAAAATGTACAATATAGAATAAACTAGGGCACACCCCTGTATCATCTCCCACTTGCCCTAGACAAGATGCCGCATGTCCCGTAGACCCAGACTCTCTAGGTGACCCTCGAACACTTTAACCGTGAGGGCCTTTGTAAAGGGATTAGCAACGTTGTGCTCCGATGCGATCTTCATGACTATCACATCACCCCGATGCATAATCTCCTTGATCAAGTGATATTTTCGTTCTATGTGCTTACTCCGAGGTTCCTTCGAATTTTCCACAGCCCTGCTGTTATCACAATAAAGAGTGATAGGCAAATCCATATTTGGAAAAACTTCCAAATTTGAAAGGAACTTCCTCGGCCAAACAGTCTCCTTAGCTGCTTCACAAGTCATTACGTGTTCAGCTTCCATAGTGGAGTCCACGATGCACTCTTGCTTAATGCTTCACCAGACTACAGCCTTTCCATTCAAAGTAAACACTGACCCCGATGTCGATTTGTAAGAATCTCGATTGATCTGAAAGTCAGAGTTCGTATATCCTGTAAGGATCAAATTCTTATCTCCATACACAAGCATGTAGTCTCTCGTTTTTCGAAGATACTTCAGGATCGTCTTGACCGCCATCCAGAGATCAAATCCAGGATTGGACTGATACCGACTAACAATCCCTACTGCATAACAAATGTCGGGTCGAGTACACAACATTGCATACATCAAGCTTCCTACAGCAGAAGCATAGGGAATCCGTCTCATCTTCTCAACTTCTTGAGGTATCTTAGGACATTGATCCTTAGACAAAATGATTCCATGCCTGAAGGGTAACAAACCCCTCTTAGAATCCTGCATCTTGTACCTGATCAACATTTGATCAATGTATGATACCTGAGACAGGGCTAACCATTTGTTCTTGCGATCCCGAATAATCAGGATCCCTAGAACATACTGTGCCTTACCCAAATCTTTCATTTGGAGCTGGGCAGCTAGCCAACCTTTAATGTCAGTCAGATATCCTATATCATTCCTAATGAGTAAGATATCATCCACATACAGTACCAGGAAAATTACTGAGCTGTTGATGATCTTCTTGTAAACACAAGGCTCATCAACATTCTAGTTAAAGCCAAGCGATTTGACAGCTGTGTCAAATATGATGTTCCAAGATCTAGATGCTTGTTTTAGTCCATAAATGGACCTATCAAACTTGCAAACTCTTTACTGTTGATCTGGAACTACGAACCCTTCTGGTTGAGTCATATAGATGGTCTCCTCAAAATTGCCATTAAGAAAGGCAGTCTTGACGTCCATTGGCCATATTTCATAATCATAAAACGTTGCTATGGAAAGGAGAATCTGGATAGACTTGAGTATGACAATAGGTGAGAAATTTTCCTCATAGTCAACTCCCTCAACCTGGGTATAACTCTTTGCCACGAGTCTAGCCTTAAAGGTTTGCACCTCTCCATCTACACCTCTCTTTCGCTTATAGATCCACTTATACCCAATAGGTCTTACCCCATCAGATGGATCAACAAGCTCCCAGACGTTATTGAAGTACAAAGACTCCATTTCCTGGTTCACGCCCTTAACCCATTCCTCTTTGTCAACATCCTCCATTGCTTTCTTAAAAGACAACGGATCCTTGACCCCATCATTCGTAATGATGTTTTGGGCTTCAGTCAAACCCATGTAGTGACCCAATAGGTTTATAACCCTCCCACTACATTGAGGCAGCCTCAACTCTTGAGCTGGTTGACTAAACGTTCCGACCTCAACAACTCTTGTTGATCTGTCGGGCTGTTCAACAACTCTTATTGAACCCTCAGCAGCCTCAGTATCACTTGAGATCTCACGTAAATTGAGCTTACTTCGTGGCTTATGATCCTTCATGTGATCTTCTTCCAAGAAGATAGAATTTATAGAAATGAAAACTTTGTTCTCACTTGGATTATAGAAGTATGATCCTCTTGTTTCCTTGGGGTAGCCTACAAAGAGGCAAACCTTCGAACGGGGTTCCAACTTCTTTGGATTAGTCGCTAGCACATGTGTTGGACAGCCCCAAATCCTGAAGTGGCGTAAACTACCTTTACGACCGCTCCACAACTCAAAAGGTGTTTCAGAAACACTTTTCGAAGGAACGTCATTCAGGATATAATATGCAGTTTGCACTGCATAACTCCAAAACGAGTTTGGAAGATGAGCATAACTCATCATAGACCAAACCATGTCCAACAAGGTTCTGTTTCTCCTTTCTGATACACCATTCTGCTGAGGTGTACCAGGGGCCGAGAGTTGGGATGCAATCCCATGTTCTATCATATAGTTCTGGAATTGGAGGTCCATATACTCTCCACCACGATCAGATCGTAGTGTTTTTATCTTCTTACCTAACAAGTTTTCAACTTCAGCTTTATACTTCTTAAACTTGTCAAGGGCTTCAGACTTACGTTGCATTATGAAGAGATACCCGAACTTTGAATAATCATCTATGAAAGAGATGAAATATTCATGCCCACCTCGAGCTCTAACATTCATCGGACTACAAAGGTCTGAATGTACAAGCTCCAAGGCTTCCTTGGCTCTGTAACCTTTTCCAATAACAGGTCGTTTGGTCATCTTGTCTTCGAGGCATAATTCACATACCGACAAGGTGTTTTCTTCTAAACTCTTTAGAAGTCCACTTTGCACCAACTTCTCAATCCTATTGAGGTTGATGTGACCAAACCTTAGATGCCAAAGATGGGCATTTTCCTTTAAAGAAACCTTTGGTGTTTTAGCTGTTATTGCCGTACTGAACATTTCAGTGTTAAACAAGGCTTTTATTACAAATGACCTTAGTACATATAAGTTATTTTCCATTGAACCATAATCAATCTCTATTCCATTCTTAAAAATAAACATTATCCAGAAACCGAGATTATGGTATGGCTTTTATTACAAATGACCTTAGTACATATAAGTTATTACAAATGATCAGATCGTAGACGGTATGACCTTGTTCAATAAGACAAGAAACCGAGATTAAGTTCCTCTTAATATGAGGAACTACAAAAACACTATCCAGTAATAGATAACGTTTCTTATCAACAAATAACTTCAGCCTAACTACAGCAATAGATTAAACAACCTCACCAGTACCGACTCGAAGAGTCATCTCTCCCTGTGGCAACGTTTACCAGGAACTGAATCCTTGGTAAGAGAAACTGGCATGATTAGTAGCACATGAATCAAAGATCCAGGCAGAATCATCATTCTCTACCAGACATGTCTCCAAGACCAATAAATCATATTTACTGTCTTGTCTTCTCTTTTGGAGAGTAGTGGGATTGAGGTCGTTTGCCACGGAATTCGTTTCACACGATTCTTTCCACTGTAAGTAATCGGTCATTTTAAAAGCTTTAAATGGAAATACCAACGAGTTGCTAAAAAGAAAAACACATTGACCTACGTTAGGTTTTAAGCAAATACCCATTGTAAAACAAAACAATATTCAATAAGGTTTTAGCAAAACTAACATGAACCACATGTGACATCTACGGTCACAATGACGCTTCAAAAGTTTAGGACAAAAGCCGCTGAAAGGAGGTCAGTTATCCCTCCTCTGAATTGAGAATTTTTCAACCAGTCATTAATACCAGAATAACTCTTGCTCCTATAACGACTAGCCATCATTGATTTGGCCAAGAGATCATTAACTTACTTAACAATCTCTCATAAGTGTGACCCGCCATTTTAAGCCCTAGGGGTCCATCCCAAAAGGCCAATTCGAAGGGAAAAAAATCCAATTAGGGAAAAACCTAAAGCGACCCTATCCATTTTTAGAGTTCACCTTGATATTGACCAACTGTACAAAACCCATCCGAAGTGGGACGTACTAAAGGCAACACGAGGGAGTACAGAATGATCTCACGGTGTGAACCAATGACAGAGAACATAGGACGTGTTGACATACACCCTTCACCCACTTACTATAAATACTCTCTCCATCCATCTTGATATTGACTCATGCAAACACCATTCGAAGGGGGATGCATCTTGGGCACCACGAGGCCAAGCATGAATCTCACGGCGTGTACATACAGGGAGAAATGTGAGTAGAATCATAGACATATCTGATACGCCTCTTCCTCCCACTGAGTATTTTATAACCTAGGGTTTAGCTTACTTAGAAAAAAACACGGCTAAGTCTTTTAACTAAGTGACTTTTAGGTTTTCCCAAGAGTAACATTTACCTTGAATAGTGAAACAACTTTTGATCATCATCCATTAAATACTTTAACGGAATCTTTGACCAAATTGTCGTATGCTTGTTGAAAATCTATCTAATTCACCTTTCCAGGTAGGTTCCCAAGTAGGGGTGTTACGTTTCCATCAACTAAAGAACTCCAGCCTAACTAGAACCTGTCTTAGACAAAAGGTCCCTTATAGATAGGTTAACAACAAATTTAATCTTTTATTCCAACCAATTTAATCCTATTAAACCGATTTTAAAAGATTAATCTAGGTTACTAAACTCTTTAGAACCATTTGAACTTAGGTCTATCTCAATCCAATTTTAAAACCCTTTTAAAAAACTTAACTT
Organism: Benincasa hispida; assembly: GCF_027475165.1. Classification (NCBI taxonomy): domain Eukaryota; kingdom Viridiplantae; phylum Streptophyta; class Magnoliopsida; order Cucurbitales; family Cucurbitaceae; genus Benincasa; species Benincasa hispida. Next base: position 45,071,549 of record NC_143481.1, on the reverse strand, counting down.
CACCCTAAGTCCGCATGCAACTCTAATTATTGATTTTAGGACTAATTTCCTTTATAACACTTATAAACGGAAACAACCACCACAATGAAAATCTAACACATTGATAACTTGTAAAAATACAAGTTATTCTTGCTCTTAAGTTAGAACAATTTAGGTGTTTAATGATAAACTCTCCTCATTTTTAGTAGAAACGCTTGGATTTATTTAAACATCAGCAACTTCATGCAAAAGAAGTTTATTACTCAATATCGCGGCACTAACGCATTGATTTTGCAAGATTTCAATGCAAGAATTGATATTAATGCATTAGACAAGTGCCGCAGGAAACACGCAACGTATGAGCCATGCGTCGGAGAGAGTTCAACGCAGAGAAGATTCATTGCTTCAGGCTGATTGTGTCACATCACCACTTGCAAGTATGGGCACCTGCAGCAGGCGGTGTCTGAAAAGCTTCCAAGCAGCAGGTGGCGTCTGAAAAGCTTCCAAGAGTCAGGTGGCCAAACAGAGCATGGAGTTTAATGTTGACCAGGGCATGGACTTTAATGTTGCCCATTCACCAAGTGGACGTGACCAACGCCTATAAATACATGAAGACCCTCTAGAGTTAAAAAGTTCAGACATTATCAAGACCCCTATTCTCTGTAAATTGTAGTTTTAGCTTTAGTTCTGTAGAAGCTGTGCCGTGGTGTGAGACGATCAAAAGAGCTGAGAACCACCACCACCGTCGGTCAGGGAGTGGAAAAAGTTACTCTTGAGAAAGATACTCTGTCCACTGCTTATACAAGTGATTGTACATAACGAGATTGAGCCAAAGAACTACAAGAGATTGTATTCTTTGGCTTGACTCAGTTTCCCTCTTATTTATCGCTTTCATTCCATTTGATTGAATATTGTTTTTGTAAAGACTCCTTGTTTCTTTATAAAATTCATGTATTTGATCCTTCATACTTGCTATTGTTTATCTCTTGTTTATATTGAACGCATTAATATTTTATGCATAATTCTATTCTAATGCCCAAACCAACTTGACAACTTGGTAAAAGCATCTTTAACTTAGATTGTTCGAAAGAATAACTAAGTTGCATCAAGTAGAACGCCTAGTACTGCTAGAGATAGACTTACAGATGTTTCTTGCATTTAATATAAGACGCATGCACCCTAGAGATAAGCTTTGTATGTTATTCACATTGAGAAATGTTGAATAAGGTCTAACGCATAAACAAACAAATAAGCAAATCATCCCATCTCATCCACATTACATCTAAGTTGTGTATTCATCTTGGACCAACGCATCCACCTACTTAGAACTCCATTTTCACATGATCCATCATTCACCACTCAACTCTTTTGTATCTTCTTGCACAGGCACAACAAGTTAATGTAAATATTACATTTCTCATATTCATTTAGGAAAACCCCTACAGTAAGTACAACGCAAGATCTACGTTTGGTTAAACTGAATCCTTGAGATTGACCCTGGACTTACCAAGAACCTAGACTAGATTTATACTTGGGTTTAGTCTAGGAAAAACTTGAACGTCATTATAAGGAGTCGTGTGCGTTCTGTGCATATTACTAACACCCCAACGCGTTACATTCACTTAAATGCATCAAAGCATAAACACATCACTTATACTTAGAATTTATTTCTCCAATTCATTTTACATAGTACACTCCTAAAGCATCTCACGATAGCAACGCACACACATGTAAGGGATTCATAACGCTTATAAACAGCCTAAATGTCATGCTTAATGCATTGTCAATTCATTGCTACTTCTTTTATATAACACTTATACAAAACAGCAATGAAACAAGCAAAACATGCTTCCATTCACCCTTAGACTATAACACTTATAATAAAAGAATGATGCATGTTAATGCACACTGCATGCAAAATATAACTCTTATATTTCATGATGCATGTACATGCTTTCAAGTAATTTCTTCATGAAATATTATAACATTTATAATACAAGATGCATGAATAATTGCACAAGCTAAGGTGGATTTTTAACTATATGACAAACACTTTGGCATATAAGTACTATACATCACATGTATAAACAATAAAAGTTGATGAACTAGGTGAAATTGCCTTAAAATCACAAAAATAAAGCCAACTAATACAAACACAAAGAGTCTCTGGTTCAAACAGGTGAACCGAGTCTTGAACCGCTCGGGCAAAGCATTGATTCTCCAACCATTATGTACTAATTACCTCGCGATCGTCTTCACGATAAAACAAACACTTCGTTCTATCGCTTACCAGCGCTCCCAGAGCTAAACGATCGTTTAGCACATACTACACGATCATCTAGATAAATCTAAACAATCGCTTAGCTATGACTACACGATCGTGTACCTTAACTAAGCGATGAAGCTTGAAGTACACGATCGCTTAGTGCACTCCGCACAACGTCTGCCTTCTGCGATTGTCTAAACGACTACGATGCCGTGAAGCACCATCGCCTAAGCAATCACTTAACTAGCACCTCCGTATCGCATACGCGCGATCGCATAGGTAGTAACTAAGCAATGAAACTTACTAACTACACGATTGTCTAGCGCGCGCCTTCTACTAAACGATGAGCATCGCATACTCCCTTTACGATTGTCTACCTCCAGCGCCAACGCGATCAGGCAACCAACGCTACGCAATATAGTAAATGATTTACCCCATCGCTTAGCATTAGCTAAACGATTGTTTAGAAAATACTACACGATCGTCTAGAAAAATCTAACCGATCGTTTAGTTAAATTCCAACGATCGTTTACCTGAGGCTACATGATCCGACCAACGCTTGGTCTTCTTCTTCATTGAGAACCACATCTCCATGCGGCGAAGCTTCATCGCGAACGACTCGACGAACTCAAACTTTTTGAATTACAAACTCGATTGCAAAGTTAATTTCACCCAAAAACACAGTGGCTCTTACAATTAACACTTTGTAATACCGAAAGCTTTAACAAAAAGGCAATTTAAACCCGAAACATTCATCAACGCAACAAAAGATGCAAAAAACGATTAACCACAAATTCATAAACCCACCGCGATTGTAAAATGCGTTCAATTCAGAGTTGTAATTTGGAATATCAGAGAACCTGACTCTGATACCAATTAAAGGAGATCGAATTCGAGATTTCCATGAGCAGCGGAAAAAAGATTATTCCAAATCACAATCATGAATGAACATTACATTTACAGTCGTATAGAAAACAAGCGGTTATATAATTAATACAGAAATTACAACATGAAAACTCAATACTCTACGAACTTTTGAAGATGCGTCTCCACGCTCCTTTGTGCATGACCGCTCGAACAACAGCAACCTCCAACGCTCGATCTACACGACCGCAACATAGCACGAACTCTTCGCACTTGTCTTCAACGATCGCCTCGGCCACGAACTTCTCAGCAACAGCACGAACGGCCTCCAAAGCACCTCAACGGTGTCGAGTTGAGTATGACACCACCAAGAAGGCTACCTTGGTATTTTCAGTGTGAGAATCCAGAGGGTGGGCTCTGTTCGGACTTGGTATGAGGCAGACAAAGGAGGAAACACTGATCATGTACACGACTGGGAAAGTGGAAGATGGTGGAGACCTATCGTATAGGTCGATGCCCAATCGTTTAGCTAAAGGTATGCGATCGTTTAGCTCGGTCTGTTGGCTACAAACACTACACGATCGTTTACTTAGGGCAAGCGATCGTCTAGTAAAAGTTATGCAATTGTTTGGTAAATACTGTACGATTATTTAGCTCACCACTACACGATCGTTTAGCTAGCCCAAGCTGTCGTTTAGTAAATCTATATTTACTTGACGACTACCGTGAGATCCTTTTTGCGAGAGAGGAATCTTAAAAAACTTTTTATGAAAAACTTTTCAACGGTTACTAAAATTAGAAAATCATTTTTCTTTTATCTTACGGTTACCATGAAAATCCAATAACCACCCACTCAATTGGTTATTAAAGAAAAAGAATTAATTATCCAATAATTAATATTATTATAGATATAAATTATAACCAACTTATCATACTATATTTATAACCTATAGTTTTAATATTTCATCTCATGAAACATATAAACCATAGTTCTTTTTCTATTCTATGGTACTTAATGTAAATCTCATTTACATCAATCCTCCACTAGATATGTCTCATACATCATACCGATTATATCATATATAATCAAAATACCTCTTGTCAATTTGAATATTTCAAATCAACACCAAGAACTGATCCTCAACTGAATCCATTGAGCTACCAATGGGACCTTATGGACCTGTAGCTAAAAGCTCTAACGATACGTGAAGAACTTACTAAATTCTTTAGTCACGGGATCCACCATCCGTTAACTGCCAGGCACTCCACTAAATATTGACAGCTGAACTCTCCTTATGACAGATATATTATGTGTCCATCTTGACTAATCAACCGTGCAATAACCCTTCACAAATTGCTCATAAGTACAGCTGGTCCAATAACCGTTATGCCTCTGTAGTTATATCTGTCTCCTTAAGTACCACTGATCCCTCTAATGAACATAAGTCATAGTCCTACTATGACTGAGTCTTCTCTTCCAAAGAGAAGCAGTGACCACTATGTTCAAGTCTCGAAATCAGCTCTTAAGGAAGCAATCTCTTTACTTATCCATGCTTCGAGAAAGGAGTGAATTCCATCTTTTGGATTGAGTTCCCAGCTCCCAGATCAGACAAATCCCCAAAAAGGTAGGTATGTTGAGTTGACTATCTGGCCACTATTACCCATACTAATCAAAGGACCGCCCTTAAAGGCAAATTTCCTAAAACACTCAGGATTGAGGTCGTGTCACCTGTGTTCGTTTAGGTGAGATGTAAATCTCTAGTATCAACGGCGTTATATACAGAGTCTAGTCATCTCATGATCCAGGTCTTATACAAACTCTTTGTATAGGACACTTCTGCTCGCACGTCTCCACATGAATGGTCAGGATCAACCATCTGTAGTAGTTTACAACACTTGAAAACCTCTACAAAGTGGGTCGTATCCGTAGTGTCACCAGGATCAGGTATCCCGCCTTAATCCTTATACTACAGACCTATTTAGGTTATCACTTAAGGCATGATCCACTTATGTATGACATATACATACTTAAGTTCACATAAGATAACCAAGGAACTTTGTTTATTGGATATGAGTAAATGCCAGAATTAAATAACACTTATTTTATTCATTAAGGAATGTGTATCTTTGTAAAACAACGAGACTCTAGGAGAATTAGGACACCAATCTCAACAATAACCTCATTATGTGGATATGCTATTGAGCTATTTGTCTCTTAGGGTTGAAAGACACTCTATAAGATGTTTACCACTCACTGAGCATCAAAAGCGCATTCTTTTCTTTTATATTTTTTATTCTCAAGTAGTGAAAGAAGGGAGTTCAAGGATATTGCTAAAGTCAAGGTCTGTCACACTATAGCCACACTACCGGACTTAAGTTTGTTATTATGCGTTTCTGTAATTAAGAGTCTGGAGTTGTTAAGTAGAGTTTGAGGGTTATGTAATTTCATATTGTTTGAAATAAAATAAGTTAAACTAAGAGTTGTTGTTATATTTCTTTGGTTGTAAGTTTACTAAGCAAAATAGGTAAGAGATCGTTGGTGGATATCACAAAAGGGTGGTATCTATCGTTCTCACGCCTCCTTTCAGACTTGGAAGGTAAGCTTGGGAAGGGGTATGACATTGTCAACATTGGTTTAATAAAATTAACTAACATAATTAATATCTAACTTCACCTAAGCCTTCACTTTTAAAGGTAAGCTTGGAGGGGTGTGACATTGTCAACATTGGTTTAATAAAATTAACTAACATAATTAATATCTAACTTCACCTAAGCCTTCACTTTTAAAGGTAAACTTGGAGGGGTGTGACATTGTCAATATTGGTTTAATAAAATTAACTAACGTAATTAATATCTAACTTCACCCAAGCCTTCACTTTCTCTCTCTCTTTTTCTTTACCATCTTTATTTCATTCCACTACCATCTTTTTCTTCCTCTTTTTTTCCAGACAAATCTACTTATAGTAATAAATAATTATATGACTAATTTTTTAATAAAAGATTGACGTTAATGTTTTAATAAAAACAAGAGGTAATTGTTTGGATAGCATCTTTAAGAATAATAACCAAAATGGATAACAATATTAAAAAAAAAGTTGAAAATATAACAAAGTTCATCAACTCTTACCAGTGATATGGTCTATCACTGTCTTACTAACGGCTATTATTGATAGACTCTAAATTTTATCATATTTGTAATTTCTTTACCTTATGTTATATCTGTTAATTTTTTAGGTTTGTTTGCTATATTTGTAACTATTTTATTAAAACAATGACAATTTTATTTTATAATTCAATTTTTTGTTATTTTTATAAAAATGCTTTTACTTGAAGTTCTCTGTGTTGTGGTCGGTTATATTTCTTCCAAGTGATTTTAATCCAAAATTGTTTGGTTGTACTATCTAAACGTCTGTACATTTTTTTTTTCTTGAAATCCTTGTACAAACAATCAATTGTTGTATGGTTACTCCTTTTTTTTTTAATATTCAAAATTTAAAAAATTAATAATAAACCTGAGTATTTCATTTTTTTTTTGGAAAAAAAATTGTTACCAACTACCTTAGATCGTTAGAACAACACTTTTAGATCCCGTTTGATAACTATTTAGTTTTTTTTTGTTTTTATTTTAAAAAAGTTATATCATCCACATTTCTTATAACGTTTTGCATCAATTATTGAATTCTTAGCTAATATTCCAAAAACAAAAACAGTTTTTTTTTAGTTTTAAAAAAATTGGCTTGATTTTTCAAACCATTAATGAAAATAGATAGCAAATGAAAAAATTTGATGGTGAAAATAGTGTTTATAGACTTAATTTAAAAAAAAATTAGTAAACAGACCTTAACTTTTCAAAATTATTTAGAAAATTAATTTGAATAATAAACCAAGAATGGAAATCAACTATATATATATATATATGTATTTAAACAACAAGTTGGCCATCGATAAACAAACAAAGAAAAAAAAAACCAAAAAACGAGAAATATTTGAAATTCAAGTTGCAGTTGTAGCAAACGGAGACTAATGAAACCTATTTTCTCCACAATTTAAAAAAATAATAATAATAAATCGTTTTCTTGAAGCATTCTTGCCAATCTGCCACGACCACTCCAATTATAAATTTCAACTTTTATTACTAGAAATTGCTCCTTATAACTTGTCCTTAATTTCAATGTCACTAACCCATCATGAATAATTTATTTGGTTACCTTACCATTTGTTTATTGTGTAATTTAATTAAATCATTGAGACTAAATTAAATCATCTCTATAATAATTATATGCCTAAAGAGTTGAATCTTCCCTTTATTTTATTTGTAGGTTAAATTACAAATTGAGTCCTATGATTTGGAGAAAGTTAGTTTTTAGTCCGTATAATTCTAAAAGTTAGAATTTAGTCCATGTTTACCAATTCATAATGAAAATGAGTGTACTCATAGTGAGATTCTATTTATAGAACTATCATAATAGGTTACAATCGCAACGTAATTGGATAATTTTTTATCACGTTTACTTAAAATTATTAATCTGTCACATTTATCATTATTGTTTAACAATGAATGTGACAAATTCACAATTCTCATATTGTAATAGTAATCATAATGGTAATAATATCACTTAGAAAGTCCTAGTTATTTTGAAATGCAATCAGATTTATCACTTTTCACATCTCAATTGGATTGTGTTCTTCAACTATATACTTGAAAGTGAGCTTCACATTACATTACAATGACGGAATACATGTAAACAATATCAAACATAATTAAATTGAACACACATTTTAGATTATTATTGACTAAACGTAACCTTTCTTGTGGTTTGATAAAACCTTAATATACGTGGATATTATCAAACTAGATTGATAAAATTCTAATTATAGACTATAGAACCTAAAATTTTGTTTTTTCTAAGACCAGTTTTATAATTTTGGTTTTTATTTAATTGAGTAAATTATAAAATGGGTGGAACTATATTAGAAAAAAAATGTTTTTTTTTAATATATGAGCTGTCCTTAATTCTATTTGCCACTGTTTACCCATTGAATCTCTCCCCTGCCTTTCAGAAAACCACAGCACCCACCGGATTGTTCATCCTAAAATTACCATATTACCCTTCCATTTTTTCGTAAATTTTAATTACAATTATTTCCATTTTTCACCCTCAATAAATAAAATAAATCCCCAATTTTCCCCTTTATAAATTAGATCATTTCTGTGTCCCAATTGTCCCAAATTTCGACTTCCACGAATACAGAGCATCATGCAAACACTAACCTCAAACAACATAACAACTCATTCTCCGGTGCCATTTGGCCGGAATCTGGCTCACCTCCGCCTGAAGTCTCCATCACCGATATACGCCGTCAGAGTCCGTCCATCGATCCGGCCAATTTCAGCCATAGCGGCGCCGTCTCTGGTTAAGGATCGGAAGACTCACTCAATGCCGCCGGAAAAGATAGACGTGTTCAAATCGTTGGAAGGTTGGGCGAGTGAGAATGTGTTGCCGCTGCTGAAGCCGGTGGATGAGTGCTGGCAGCCGCAGGATTTCTTGCCGGATTCAACGCTGCCGTACGGAGAATTTGTGGAGGAAGTTAGGGCTTTGCGAGATCGGACGGCGGAGCTTCCGGACGAGTACTTTGTGGTGCTGGTTGGGGATATGATTACGGAGGATGCATTGCCGACTTATCAGACGATGATTAATACGCTGGATGGGGTTAAGGATGAGACTGGGGCTAGCCGGAGCCCCTGGGCCAAGTGGACTAGGAATTGGACCGCCGAGGAGAACCGCCACGGCGACTTGCTCCGGACATACCTCTATTTATCGGGTCGAGTCGATATGATGATGATTGAACGGACTGTTCAGTATTTGATCGGCGCCGGCATGGTGAGACCAATGACCGTTTATTTTTAATTTAACAGAAAAAAAAAAGTTCTAAAAATACAATTTGGTTATATTCGGTTTTTTAATCAATTTAAACCGTAAAAACTTCAATGAGATTTATAAAAACACTTTTAAAAATTTGTTTTATTTATTAAACACAAAATTCAGTTTTATTTATACTAGATTCATTTGTTACTTTTAAAAAAAATGATCTAATTTGATAATGATATATTAAATATAAACACTAATTATTTTATTTTATTTTGAGTTCAGCCATTATGGTCGGAGATTGAACCTCCGACGAGCGCATGTCAAACTTGTAATTAAAGAAAATCATTTATATCTGTTACAATTTTTTTTAAAAAAAACCATTTATAACATGTAATTGTTATTTTTTAATGTTCAATTTTAGTATTTTAATACGCACTTTCAATAACTATTTAATTTAATTCTACTGCTCGTAGATTTTTTTAAATGAAATTTTGTTCTTTAATTAATATTTTTACTATAAATTTTGAAAACATATTTATAATAATTATTATTATCATTTAATCTATTTTAATAAAATTTAATTTTGAAAGACTACATTTAAAATTTATTAAAATTTGAAGGAAGATTTTCAAATATTCTTAATTATTATTATTTATTATATTTTAATAAAAATTAATTTTGAAAGACAACATTTAAAATTTATCGAATTTTTGGGAAGATTTTCAAAAATATAAAATGAGAAAACTATACAAAATAACAAAATAGATTGATTAAAATGGATAGAAATTGATTGAACGGATAGGTAATTTCCTTTTTCTATTTTTATAAATAGTCAGAATACTTTTTCTCTCTCTGAAAATATCTCAGATTTGTAAAAGAAAAAAAAATGGACCAAACAAATTTGAAAGTATATTTTGACTTTACTTTTTTAAATGTTTGGATTTTAATTACATTTAAGATGCCAAGCTTTCCCAAATCTTAATAGATTTCGTAATTACCAACTAATTAATTAAGACGATTTTTCAAGAAAAGGAAATTAATAATATAATAATGGTGGTGACATGTAAATGCGTCCGACGTGGACAGGATCCAGGGACGGAGAACAACCCATACTTAGGATTCGTGTACACGTCATTTCAAGAGCGAGCCACGTTCATATCACACGGCAACACCGCCCGTTTAGCGAAAGACGGCGGCGATCCAGTCCTCGCCCGAATCTGCGGCACCATCGCCTCCGATGAGAAGCGCCATGAAAACGCCTATTCCAGAATCGTCCAGAAGCTTCTCGACGTGGACCCCACTGGTGCTATGCTGGCAATTGCTGACATGATGCACAAGAAGATCACAATGCCGGCGCATCTCATGTACGATGGGCAGGACCCCAGGCTATTCGACCACTTCTCCGCCGTGGCTCAGCGGCTTGGGATCTACACGGCTAACGACTATGCCGATATTCTGGAGGTGCTCATCGAACGGTGGAGGTTGGAGAAGGTGGAGGGATTGACGGGAGAGGGGCGACGGGCTCAGGATTTCGTGTGTGGGTTGGCGCCGAGGATTAGGAAGCTTCAGGAGCGAGCCGATGAGCGGGCTAAGAAGTTGAAGCCGCATGGGGTTAAGTTCAGCTGGATTTTTAATAAGGAAATTCCCATTCTGTCCTAGGTGGTTATTAAGTTGTTAGCTTCTTTTCGTGTAAAATTAAAATTAAACCCTCCAAAAATTTTAAAAAAAAATGAAATTTTGTTTAGAAGATTAGGATTTTGGTCTTGCTAAGTAAAATAGTTTATGATCAATGAGGTATGTATTTACTTAATTTTCCTTTTTTTTTAAAAAAAAATGCATTTTAAAATTAATTGAGAATAAACGCAAGTAGGATTTACTCACATTAATGTGCGATCTACTTCTTAAAAAAGAGAAAAAAAAGTTGAATCTGAATAAGATCCAAGTGACATGTACTCTTTAAGTTCAAGTATGTACTAAAAGACCAAAATATTTCTTTTGAAGTTCAAAATGTTTACAAAGCCAAATAAAAAAATATATGGAAAAGTCACACTTTAAATTTTTCAAAAAATAAATAAAATAAAACTTAACAGCTTCCCATTCAATAATAATAAACAAAGATCTAGAGCATTTATGCTATGCACCTCCAAAATCCCACTAATCATCATCAAAATCCAAATAACATGTCTAATTTTATTACACACAATTACATATCCAAGTATATTAAAAGAAACATAATAATAATAATAATTGGAAAAAAAAAGTTGTTTTCCAATAGGAAAAGTGTGAAGTGTTTCTCGTAAGATTGTTTTTTCCCCAAAATGCCATAAGTCAATCAAATTTTTTATAGTTTTTATTTTAATTTATATTTAATTTCAAAATTTATCGCACTTACTCTTCTTCAATTTGATCTTTTAACTTTTGGTTTTTACACTTTTACCCGTGAAACTATTGATTGTTTCTAGTCCTTGGGCCAACTTTCAATTAATTAATAGAAAATAATTATGATTAGATTTTTCCATTAATTTTAATAGTGATCAAAAAGTAAGAAAAAGCTAATTTAGTTATCTTTAATTAATTAATAAAAAATCTTTACTATATTAAAAAGGAGAACCATTACATGTCCTTTTTGCTCTTATATTTTTCATAAATTTCTATATTATCCTTTTATCGAGTGGTTGTGACTTTTCGAGTGTAGGTGTTTATATTGTCCTTTTGTCGAGTGGTTGTAACTTTTCGAGTGTAGGTGTTTGTTTGAAAGACAGGGTGACTTTTCCAATTTTTAATTTACAAAATAAATTTATGTATTTAAAAAATAAAATCTTAGGTCGAATAAGTGTAATTGGTGTTGACAGGATGTAATGAATGCATCTGTTCGGAGTAGAGATGGATGCATCTGTTCGAGGTAGAGGTGGTTACACACATCAAACTGGTGTATTGATTCGTCCTATGTATTTGTGAGATGCATGTGTAAAAAAAAAAAAATATACTTGCATCTATATTCTTAAAAAAAATAATTTCATGAGAACCAAAGTTTGGAGAAATTATTTTAAAAAATTGAGGATTTAATTGAATGAAAGTAGTAGTTAATATGGTAAAACAATGTATCATTTCATGTGATTTTACGGTAGATATATAATAATATTAGAATAAAAATGATTACATTATATATATTAAAATATTACAATATTAACATATTAATTCGATAATATAACTACTAGAATAGTTCTTATCTGTGTATTAAATATAATATTTTCTTTTCTTTGTTTTGAAAAAGACGATAATATGAGAACATTAAAATAAAATTTATTACATTTAAAAGGTTATGGTTACTCAAACAAAATTATATAATACTAATTTATTATATGCTAATAAATAACTATTTAAAAAATAATTAAAACTATTAGATTTTTTTTTTTTTAATATTTCAGTGTTTCTTGACTAGTTAACACAAATGACTATAGGTAACATGAGTGAAAACTAAAAGATAAATGTGCAATCTCGAAGCTTATCGATCAAATAAAAACTATGCTCAAAATTTAAGAATATAAATGTAACATTTTCAAATTTATGGACTAAATCCAACGGTAAAAGTGACCTTTAGATAAGATGGTATTTTTCCATGGGATATATGTAGCTTAAATAATTATTTACTTCTTGAGAGAATAATTTTCAATAAATTCAGGTGGCTTATTGTATTTCAGTAAATTCTATCCATTTCATGAGAATTCAATATGACGATTAAACTTTTGTATTGAACAAGCCACGCAGATTTTCTGAAAAATGAAGTAAAAAATCAAACCAATTTTTTTTTTTAATTATTAATAGGAATAATCATAATAGATATTTTAGTTGGGTTGTGTTTATTTTTATTGAAGTGTTATTTGTTCTGTCCAAAATTATTAACTTTTGTGCTTAGGAATGCTTTTGATGAAGATTGTGATGAGTGGAAGATGGTGGCTGTACTGGCTCTTCTATGGTGCTTGGATCACCTGCTTCATGCGTACGGTGCAACGCTTTTTCACCGATCTTCTCGGTCCTCATGATTTCTTCCTTGACATGGATGTCATCTTCAACTGATAGCACCACAGTTTGGCATGATCCATGGGGTCCTTCAACTATGGCTTCTTTGATTTTCCTGTGTTCATCAATGTGGATGATCTCTGTTTCTTCCACGGTTTTCTCCTCTCTCTTTTTCACGAAACAGAAGAGTGCAGCTGCCATGAATGCAAGCAGGAACAACCCACCTAATGAGACAAACACTATGATGATTACTGTTGGGTGGTGGTGAGGAGGCGGCGGCGGTGGTGGAAGCATCGGAGATGGGGGAGATATTGGCTTGTATGGTGGCGGAGGAGCGATTGGTTTGTGCGGTGGTGGAGGTGTAAATGGCTTACGTGGGGGCGGAGGAGCAATTGGTTTTTTGGGCGGTGGAGGCGCGATTGGCTTGCGTGGCGGTGGAGGAGCAATTGGTTTTCTGGGTGGGGGAGGCGCAATTGGCTTGCGTGGTGGCGGAGGAGTAGTTGGCTTTTGAGGTGGCGGAGGAGGCCGAACTGGCTTGCGTGGGGGTGGAGGAGCAATTGGTGGGGGCCCAATTGGCTTGCGTGGAGGTGGAGGAGCAGCTGGCTTCTGAGGTGGTGGAAGAGGCACAATTGGCTTGCGTGGAGGCGGAGGAGCAATTGGCTTTTGAGGTGGCGGAGAGGGCACAATTGGCTTGCGTGGGGGCGGAGGAGCAGTTGGCTTTTGAGGTGGAGGCACAATGGGCTTGCGTGGTGGCGGAGGAGCAGTTGGTTTTAGAGGTGGCGGAGAAGGCACAATCGGCTTGCGTGGTGGTGGTGGAGTGGCGGGTTTTTGAGGTGATGGCGGTGGCGGACTAATTGGCTTACGTGGTGGTGGTGGAGTTATTGGTTTGTGTGGTGGAAACAGGGGAGGAGATGGTGGAGCAATTGGCTTGTGAGGTGGTGGCTGAAAAGGATGATAAGGTGGTGTAGGAAACCAAGGAAAGTAGTAATCACTATTATTGATAGAGGCCATTGTGGTTAATATCAGAAAAGTCTTTGCTAAAGAAAGGACATGAAGAAGTTGGTAAAATATGGGATGTGTTTTATACAAACACAGAATGAAAAAAATGACTTAACTTCCATGCTAAGTGTAATGATTGTGTGCATTAAAAACATCTTTTGTTTTTGCTTCACAACCATAGTTTCTCTTCTCACAAAGCATACATATTTTGATTTCAAAACAATTAAGCTCAATCATACAACCCAGAGTGTGTACAAAAAGCTATGCGTTGTAATTTCTCTCTTTTTCTTAGCATTTTCTTCAAGTTAATGAAGGAATAGGAAAATTATATGAGTGGTGAAAATCTTGCATTACATTCTACTCTTTTGAATTATTATTAAACCAACAAAACAAACACAATGAAATTATATTAGTTTGTGTTTGTTTAATCATCAATAGAAGGGCGAGTAGAATTGGGAAGCCTCCTCCCTTTTACAAATGAAGAGAACAAATGCAGAGCTCTAGAGGGTTGGGCGAAGGGCACCATATGAGACGCCCCGCGCACCGTTGCAAATGTGAGTTTGTTGCCGTACTCGATGGCCCAGCCGCCGACCTGGCCCTTGTGAAACCAAGCTCCGTAGGGTACTGTGACTTTGAATTTAAGGTCATGAGCCAACTCTCGGACTAGTGTCCTAGACCCCAGCAATGGCACCACTGAATCCTCATCCCCACTGTGTGTGTACATTCATTCATTCATCAATTTTCATTATATATTCAAAGTTTAGAAATAGTAATTTCAAAATGTACCTGAAGATCCAAACAGGGATGTGGTTTTGGATTATTCTCTTCAGTAAGGGAAGCATGTTGATGTTTGTATCATTGTAATTGTAGTCTAATGTGCTGCTCAAATGTACAATGAATTAAGATTTAGATTGTGTTTATGGCATAACTAAAGAAAACTTTAGGATGTTTATAGAATATAAAATGCATATTGGTAATCAAACACAAATAATTAAACCACTAATTTAGTTAATAAATTTTGTCGGTTAATTATCAAGTGAAGTTGTTAGAAGTTTATATATTTAAAAATTTTGTCAGTTGAGTTACCAAGTCTAGTTTCTAGTTAGTCGTTAAGTTTCAAAATGCTGTGTTTTGAATTTTAATCTTTGAATTTGAAATTTAATTTCCTTTTAATCCTTAGATTTCAAAATGTTATATTATGAGTCTTGAATTTATTTCTTTTGATCATAGGTTTCAATATTTTACATTTTTACCCAAATTTTTCACTCATGCTCATGGTATGGTCTTTAGCATGATCTTTCACTTAATTAATTGAAAATAATTATAATGTAATTTTCTTTATTAATTTTAATAGTGAATAAAATTAGTAAAAACTAATTTCATTATAAAGAATTTAATCATTTAAAATTATTAATGGAAATTAACATCAAGCACAAAAATGAGCATTTAGTTTTTTTTTTTTTTTTCTGTATTTGTAAATGTCTAGACTAGCTTACTCTCGACTAATCTCACGGGACAATTCGCCTAACCCTATAATATTTGAATGTTACAAAAACCCATGGAATATTAAATAATCTTCGATAGGTGGTCATCATGGATTGAACCCATGACCCATTTTTTATCAAGGCCATACCTCCTATTTACCACAAATGCAAGATGGTTACAAAAATGAGCATGTAACGATGAAAACAAATCAAGGGTAAAAGTGCAAGTCTTGAAATCTATTGACTAAATGAAATATTATTCAAAACCTTAGACTAAAATTAATATTTTGAAATCCAAGGATCAAATGAAAACTAAACGCTAAGGCCCCGTTTGTTTAGTAACCATTTGGTTCTTGGTTTTTAATTTTTGAAAATTAAGCGTACAAACACCCCTTCCACCTCTAGATTTATTGTTTTGTTATCTACTTTCTATCCATAATTTTAAAAACTAAGCCAAAATTCGAAAACTAAAAAAAGTAATTTTAAAAAACGTTTTTTTGTTTTTAAATTTTGACTCAGAATTCAACTTTTCTATTTAAGAAAGATGCAAACCATGATAAGAAAATGAGATAATATAGTCTTAATTTTCAAAGACAAAATGATTATCAAACGGGACCTAAATATTTAGAAACTTAAAGTCTATATAATAACTATACCAAGAATTTAAGGACAAAAAAGATTTCTCAAGAAAATAAATAAGACAGACATAATAGAATGACATTCTACAAAAGAGATTTAGTTGCACATGCTACATTGTTTTTTCCAATGGTCAACTTTTTCATTAAAAAATCAGCCAATATTTATTTTAACAATATCATACTATTTCTGACATTAAGTTAATAATGTTAAAACATATAATCGATAATGAAATAGACTCAACCATAACTTAAAAAAGAGAATGTGGGCTTACTCACTGCACATGGACCATTCATAAGGCAAGTTAGTACGATTGGCATGAAGAGCTTTTTGAACTTCTGGTAAATTGAAATAGAAACGCCTTTCATAGGTCATGCACACATCAACTCCCATGCTTATTTTAGTTGCCTGCAGATGCTTGAACTTAATAAAAATGTAAGAAATTCAAATCTCTATCGATAAGATTTATATACGAACCAGTTTCTGCAATCTTAGCTCTTGCTCGACAATGGAGGGGTAGCAAACATCCAAAAGAACATCGTAGTTGTTTATGTACTCGCCAACAATGCCATTGGCATCGGCGATGGCATCGTTGCACGATTTGGTTACATTGTGGGGATTTGTCAACACATAATCATCAAAATCACATTCTCTAGTGATTGCAAGCCAAACTTCATCAGAAATCATCCCATGAGACCAAAAGAACTCGTAGGTAGCTTGTGCATCTCTGTCCAGATTAAGTAATGGGTTCCCAATCTGCAGGTACCATTCAGAGAAATAGTTGAAAACAAAATTGATTTACAACTGATTTACTAGTAAATTAGAGACTGGATTGAAATAATGGAGATGGGTTTCGATTTTTGAGTGCTTTTTTTTTTTTGTTTCTTACAGCAACTCCCTTGATATTGAACTTGAAGCCCTTTGAGTGAATGTTATAGTCCAGTATAGCATCAGCTAGTTGAGGAATGTAATGGCCTGCATGAAATAAATATCTTTTCCTTTTTTTCATTTTCTTCCACTATTTTTTTTTTATGAGAAATGAGGTTGAAGAAAATATTAAAATTAAATTGCAAGTTTATGCATTGAAGTTTCCTTAATTGTCTATTGAGTCTTCATACTTTATAAAGTTTCCTATGGGTTTTTGAACTTTTCAAAGTTAATTTAGTTGCAACGAGTTTTATCATTAACTCTGTGTTTAATAATTCATGAGGATGATTTTGGGCAAGTTCAATAGTTTGGTGATATACATGTTATTCTAATAAAGTAAACAGAAGTGATCTATTGGACAAAAAAAAAACGAAAAATACTCGGGAGCTCCCTAGGCAGCACATATCTCTGTGCAGTCCAAGGAGTTGTTCAGTAAAAAAAACCGCCACATGGCAGTTATTTATTTTTTTCAAAAAAAAAAAAATTAATTTGTGTGTCATAAAAAAGAGGGAGGTCTAATCATCGCCTAAAGAAAATAAGGAAAAATGCACTTTTAGTCCCTATATTTTGAGTCTGATTTTTATTTAGTCCATAAGTTACAATATGTTGCACTTTTACCCTTAAATTTTGAGTTTCATATTTATTTGGATTCCTAGGTTTCAAAATGTTACATTTTAAGCCCATGAGTTTTGAATTTTCTTTTCATTTAATCCTAAATTTCAAGATTTACATTTTTATCATTGACTTTTTATTAAATAATAATCACTTTCAGTCATTGATATTAATATCCAGTTAATTAATTTAAAAGAATTAAATTACTTAACTATAATTAAATTATTTTCACTAATTTTTCATCGCTATTAAAATTAATTTTAAAAAATCACATCATAAGTATTTTAAATGAATAAACTAGAAGTTAATACCAAAGACTAAAAGTGAGTATTAGCGAAAACTCGGAGTAAGAATGTAAACTATTAAAATCTAGAGATCGAATAAAAACTAAACTCAAAACTCAAAGGGTAATATAACATTTTGAAATCTATAGATAAAATAAAAATTAAATTCAAAATTCAAGGTCAAGAGTATAGCATTTTAAAACTTTAAGACCAAATGGAGACTAGAATCAAAACTTACGACCAAAAAGAAATTTTTCATACAAAAAGTCCAATGACTTAATATAATTTTTCTTAGAGTAATACTTTGTTGGTTGCACCTATTTTTATGCATCTTCTTTCAATCACAAATAGAAAAAAAAATTAAAAATATTTTTAAAAATAGCACCACGTGGCAATTTATGAGAAATGTACAAAGACAGATGCAATTCGAAATGCACCTAAATATTTTTCTAAAAAACATCGTATCAATTTAACTTTGAAATTTGAAGGACCTAATTTTTCAAGTATATAAAATATAATTTTAAACAGTATAGACCAAATTTATAATTTAACCCCAAAAGGAAAAAGAAAAAAAAAACATTTGAAACTTACCTGCATAACTTTCTCCTGTGAGGAAAAATGACCTATCTCTGAAAGCTGGAAACTTGTCATACCATTTCAACATAAAGGTGAGCATATCTCTGGCTGCCAAAGTTGCACAGATCCAATCTCACAATTTTTAATTATTAATAAAATATATTTATATATAATATGAAAATTTATGAATGAGAACCTGTAGAGTCATCGCCACAAGTGTAGTCAGACGTTCTGTTTGAGTATGACCATCCTACCCCAGCAGGAGACTCCACAAACAGTAGATTAGAGGCTAATAAAGTAAATTAACCATATCAATAAACAATTTTATAATGAAGTTAGGAACTAACACATTAATTTACTTCTTTTTTAATATTTGTTTTTCCCCCAAAAAAAAATATATATAGTTACCTTTATTCCAGGACATGGAGTTTCTTCGAAGGCCTCGACCATCACCTTTAGGATAAAAGGGTCCCAACTCTGTAAAGGCTCCCCCGCCAACTGAAGAGCAACCTGGACCTGCATATATATATATTAACATATAAAAAATGGTTTTTGAAGAATTTAATATTATTAGCAAATTTTGATTCGGTCAGAAAGAACCCAAAACAAAGCTTTCTGCTTCCAACTGCACCTTCATTTTATCAGTCTCTCAAAGGTTTTCAAGGTTTCAAGATCAAACCATCATAAACAAAAACAGTTCTGAACGGAACAACAAATGGAAATATTATGGAACAAATAAAATATTAGTTTTGGATGATTTTTTTAAAAAGTAAAGCTCATTAATTCAGGAGTTTCAGTGTTCAATAGAAAACCAAAAGTTATTTAATTCTAATTAAGAATAGTTAAATATATATTATAAAAAGTGTAGTTTATCTCCAAAACACTGTTTTCAAAAGTGATCCCAGATTCCCACAGATCTATAAAACAGTGAAAAAGAAAAACCAAAAACCAAAAACCAAAGCAGACCTCCATTGAGCCAAAGAGTGAGGGGCAGGAGATGGGGATCTTGCTGAGCTTCAGCAAAGTAGTAAAACAAACTTCTTCCGGCATCGACATCAACATCGACATAACCTGCAAATTGTCTGAAACCGACCGTTGGCTGGCCGGGAAGCCTCTCGACAAGATCCTCGGCCGGGAAGCCGTCGGTCGCCACCCAGAAGGCAACGAAAAGCCACCCCCACACAGCCCCAAGACTAGTTCTCCCCCGCTCCATCCCTCCAAACAGCCTTATTAGTGCTCAAAAACCTACAAGCTTGTGGTTGATTATATAATTGTCCAAAAGAGTTATAGATATTTTTCTATTTGTGCTGCCTTTTGAAAAGGTAATACACAGAAGGGATTTTTAATAAGATATAATGACAATAACAGGTGCATGCAGACACTGCTTTCGATCACCCACACACCAACCCCCGTCCTTCTTCTTTTAACTTAAAACTCTCATTTCTACCTAATACTCCATTTATTTACATTGCTTCTGGTCTCTCTCTCTCTCTTTCATACTTTTGTGTGATAACCTTATGGTACTGAGTAGCACTTCGAGAGCTAACAATTAAGTATATAGATAATTGCAAATATAGCAAAATCTGTTGGTAATATACTCCTATCAGCGATAGACTCTTATAGCTGGATCTAAACTTTGCTATATCTACAGATTCTTTTGCATTGTGCTATATCGGCTAATACTTGATAAACCAAAAATAGATCGTTGTATCGTGGAGGAACCCATTGCCTTGAAAGCAAAAATAGCATGACCTCAATGTTAAATCGCTACAAGCTGATAGCTCCTCGAGGGTTAACACAACATCCGAACATGCACTTGCCAGATAACGGATTGGAACCGAATGAAAAATAACTCAAAAACAATAGATCAAGAAAAAGAAAAGAAAAGAAAAACAGTCCTAAGAAGGAAAGAACTTTCTTTTTACGTGTGAACGCAGTTACCCGAATACAAACCTGCCCGTCCAACTGGATGGATGGACGGTGGCGGTGCGCAAATGTGGGAAAAATCCCTACTTCCACAACAATCAAAATTTGAAAGCTCCCTTATATGCCTTCATATATAAAAAAAGAAAACAACCTTAAGAAGGAAAAAACTTTCTTTTTATGCATGAGCGCGGTTACCCGCACTCGAATCCGCTTGTCCAACTGGACGAACGGGGGCAGTGCGAACATATGGAAAAAGTTTCTACTTCTACCACAACCACATTTTGGAAGCTCCCTTGTATGCTTTTATATATGTACTCCTTTGACAATGCAAAATCTTCCAATGTGAGACAAACTTCTACCTTTCTCTTAAAATTAACTTTTGCTTTTGGCTATGGACCTTGGACTAAAGTCATTCCCAACAATACTTTAGGGCTAATTGTTATATATGCAACTACACTTAATTTTAATTAGCATATTTTCAAATTCATAAAGATGATGAAATAGGGTCAAAAAAGCAGAAAGTAAGTAAAAGAAAAACTACCTTTTTAGGCTCTTTTTTTTTTTCTCTCCCTTTAGCTACGGCCATGAATACTTTTATAATCGTCTATGACTTGCTTACTCATCAAAGGTTTAAAAAATCCCAAAAAGAAAACTTTAGAGAAAAAGAAGATTAATCTGCCAATTAATTAAGATGCATGTGATTAATCAGTGAAATAGTGAAAATACAATAGAAAGACAGAATATTGTTAGAAAGTTAAAGGTGGAGACAAAAGAAGCCGTTTTTCATTCAACACTAGGCGTGGACTCTTCTGGCCTTTGGGGTCAAAATGGTCCCACTATTTTCTTTCCTTTTCTCTTGAGAATTTTTTTCTTTTTTATATTAGGAAGCACGCGGTGAAAGAGGATGATTGGTCATTTTCTTCTACAAGGGACCGAATGAGGAATGTCTCTGTCAAATGGCCCATTGCCTCCTTAGTCGTTACAGATAAGGTTTAGATTTATTCAGCCATCGCAATTTACATATCATATAAGAAAGAAAGTGTAAAATATCAAAATTTATATATGTAAAGTTTTCTCTTTCTGTTTTTCAATTTTTTTTTTACAGCAAATGTGAGAGTGGGTATTTTGAAGAGTAAATATCTTCATCATTAAGCTATACTCATGTTGGTATATATAGAGATAGTTTACCATGGTAAACCATATAAGAACAAGAAAATTGATCATAGATTTTGATTTTAAAAATGTTTTTAAAATGAATAAAAATAAAATAGAGACTTTGATAGGTAGAAAGTTTTAAGATATTGTATTGAAAGGAGTGGAATATGTTTGGGGAGGGAATTTCTAAATCTAACGGAAAGGATGAATTCTTAAAGTTCAATGTTGGAAGATCTAGGTTTATATAACCTATGTTGGAATTGTATAAAAGAACAAATAATTAGAACATGAATTTGAAAGTGAATTTCGAATTCTTTAAAAGTAAGTGATTTTAGTACAAAGTACATTATAAGCACTTTTAGAAATATGTGTAAATGACATCATTCTAATGTTTGATTCTATACTCATTTTTGGGTGTTTGGATCATTGTTTTTTTTTTTTTTTTTTTTTTCATTGTGTTTGAAAGTGGGGAGCATGAGTTTGCTTAGCCATGTTTTGGTTGACAGATTTGTAAACCAAAATTTGCGACCGTATATCTTATTCTACTTTGTTAGAATACTTTATCTTTACTCACCAATTTTATTATAATACCTTATCCTTTTTTTCTTGAACAAGATGCTCTAGGTAGAGGGATCAAGGAGTGTACTAGGATATCTTAACTAGGTCGACACATCCTTAGTACCCTCATCACACCTCGACACTAAAAGTGAGTTATATTAATCAACAAAAGCAAAATACAATGAGTGGAGGAGAGCTCGAGAAGTTGATAATACAACAGGGGATAGATTAGAGAAAAACTTCCAATTTAACAAAATAATAGATATATCATAATCACAAAAAGGACTAGATTTAGTGCACCAAAAAGTAGCCATATATATTTGTATTGAAACAATACTTCCACCTTAGGTTAAATTTGTCACCTCAATATGCCAGTTCATTTTCTCATTAGTCAACTAATCCATGAGACCATTTAGAACTATTCTTCAAACTTCGGAGACCAAAGTGTTCTTTTTTAAACTTCAAGGACCAAATAGACTCCAATCTCAAACCTCAAGGACCATGAGTGTAATTTGCCCAAATATCTATTATTCGGTACAATTTTCATATTTATCAACCAAATACACTTTTAATTAATCCATTTAACATAATCTAAAACTCTACAATCTAAATACACAAACTCTCAAAATCCCCCAAGTACTTTATCACAGAACACTTTATTCCCCCGGTTTCCAAAAGCACTTACAATTCAGTTTCAAACACCATCGTTATGTTATGTTCACACATAAAAGTGATGGTATAAAAGATTGGATTTCATATGTCAGAGTTTGTAGGACATAGATTAATACTCCATGAGAAAAACAAACTAAAGTTAGCAAACTCCTATACCAAGGCTAAACTTCTTGATCACCAAGTGTGAGCCAAAGACTTCCAAAATTGAGACGCAAATTTTCAATCTTAGAATCAACAGATGTGGATTTACTATACACCTTGGATTGAGGGGAAGGTGAATTCCAACCAAAATTTGATTGCATTATCAGCAATCAGAATACAGCCTAACCAAACGTAATGAATCAAAAGGAGTCTCTAAACGCCAGTCTCTTTGCTTTTTGCTTAGAGGCCTTCCTTTTCCCGCCTTTTCTCTATTTATCTTCACGTCTGCTAAACCCCAAGTGCAGTACTTTGCTTCTATGTCGAATGACACAAGCTTGAAAATGCCATCACTCTCAGAGGACGAACTGGCTGTAGCTACATCATTTGTGTATTTCACATACATTGCCCTCTCTTTGAACCGATCCAGCTCGTCAGGAATTTGAACAACCCGTTCAACACCAGGAGATGAGACCTTATAATGTAGGAAGGATTAACACCCATTTAGACCCAAAAGCTAACAGAGTAGTTATAAGAGAGCAATTCTCTTCTGCTCTTGTCAATTAGGAAACTGATTTGAATATTGTAAGTGAAAAATTTTCTCATTCAGAAGCTAAAGATAGATTGGTTGACGATATGGGGAAAAAAAGAATGAGGGAATTAGAATAGGGAAAAATGAAGCATACCTCTAAAGATAAGTTCTCTGGCACAGATTTAGCAAGCTCTGCCTCATCCAATCGTGCTCGATATGTTGTAGAAAAGGCCTCGATATCTTCCATACTGGGGGAACCTGATCTGAGGTGCATTGTTGGGAATTACTTAATTAGAACCCAGGAAATGGTCCTTAGTCTAACCAAGAACATATGCACCGACAGTAAACTTGGGAAAAAAACATCAAAAGTGAAACACATTGCCATATCCTTAAAGTGGACTTCAACTCCTAACGTCCCTAGTATCTGGAAATTTTGCAGATTAGTATGACATAGTTCAAGCAATAAGGAGTTTGAAGAAATCCAAGTCTGCTTTGAGTTGCATTGTGAACAGGGTCAATGAGGACACTAATATCAGAAGGAAAACTTGAAGCCAAAGGGTAATAATTTTCTCTTGATTAACTTGAAAGCAAAAAGGCATCTCCATTTCCAGCTTAAAAGATAATTAGAACTGTTAAGTTGTGGGGAGTTGTGGAGTCTTAACCAAGCCCATCAAAATTTTGGTTAAAGACATGTGGGTGAATTACTAGCGCAAGATTTGATCCCTGAGTTCAATCTAATTGTGAGCATCTATCTATAGAGGTAGGCATAGCAGCACCAGAAGCACAAGAAAATTTCCAAAATGGCCAGCACCAGGGTTTGAGCAACATATTAATTAAGCCTTAGTTATCTCTTTTTTGAAGATAATGGGGTGAAGGGATACAAGGAAAAGAGAATTATCTAAGTTGTTTTTAGAGAGAAAACCGTGAGAACTTATCTAGTAACTGTTGGTGTTATCTTCTCCCATCCATTATTGTGTAACCTACAACATGAGTAGAATATTGGATTTAACTCGATCGAAGTGGGTGAACTAGAATAAGAGTTTGTTTGAAATGACTTTCCAAATGTTTAAAAAGTGTTTTTAAGTATAGAAAAAATGTTTTTAAGCACTTAGGCAGTCATTCCAAACAAGTCCTAAATCTCTAGTCCTGGTGTGAACTATCTTCCTTAATTTGCGAGTGAAATGTAGGGCCAGTAATCGTAATATTTCCTAATATCAACATCATTCAAACAATCCTTTTAGAGGAGAGCAGGTTGGGCCTTGAACATGAGTAGAATATGGGCTTTTCAATTTGCACTTGAACTTGAACGTGAATAGAATATTGGATCGGAAACAGTCGAAGTGGGTGAACTAGAATAGGGGTATGGATATGTTTGGAATGACTTTAAAAATGTTTTAAAAAGAGTTTTGAAGTACAGAAAAAAAAACGTTTTTAACCACTTAGGCAGTCATCCCAAACAAGTCTTGGTGTGAACTATCTTCCTTAATTTGCGAGTGAAATGTAGGGCTAGTAATCCTAACATTTCCTAATATCAACATCATTCAAACAATCCTTTGAGAGGAGAGCAGGTTGGGATAGAAAGAGCTTGGAGACGGCATTTCATTCTTATGAATTCAGCAATAGGAAATTATAATCTTGCAAGAAAAGCAAACCTCAATCTAATATGTTCTAGAAAATATGCAATGCATTTCTATTTAATTTTTTAAAAGAAATCTACAAAGAAACACATATAACATAACTACAGAGATTGAAAAACTTACTTGTTAGAAAGCTTTTCAATCCGCACTTGAACAGTGGAATTAGAGACTGTTTTGAAAGCATAAATCTTCAAATCGCCATGAAATGAAAGAATAACCTCTTCAGCTATAGCCAGTGCTTCTTTATCCCACCATGTCCCAGCAAGGGAAATTCCACCTCCTTCCCCGCCATCCCCTTCCTTCAAATAAAATCAATCATCAAATTCAGGATTTGAGTTAGAAATTTCAGCTCAATATCTCCATATTTAGAGGCGAAGGTCTTACGTAGACTTCAGCATTACCCTCCATATACTTTTCTTCAAAGTAATCTTCGCCATCATCTTCCATTATCTCATCTACGCATTCAAGAACGTGTCCCGTCAATTTACTTTTCCTAAGACCAGTCTACACTAAAATTTAGTTGAAATTAAAGGGATACATTGAGAGAGGGTTTTTGTTAATGGGTTGTACCTTCTTCAAGTTCGTCGAGAAGGACGTCGTCTTCTTCGTCCTCCGACACTTCCTCGACGATGTTTCGTTTGAGAACTGGCTCTGATTCTGAATTTCTCTTTCTGGCATGAAGTAATAGGGGATTGTTCGACGTGGAAGGAAGTCGATGCTCGACAAATGGGAAGGGAAGATTTCTGGGGGAGATTGAAGACCATCGGAAGCCACTATGTGGAAGGATTAGTGAAGTGGAAACGGCAGAGAGTCTGGAATTACGAGTCGTAATCAAGACCATTCCTGCTCTTGGGACTTGAAATCCGTTAATGGGCGTTAGAAGAAACAAAACGGTCAGGAAAAAAGCGGATGGAAAATGGCAGCAAAACTGGGGATGATGAAGCTCACGGGTCACACCACAGTATTGCTAAGGCGGCCGCTCCACACAGAAATCGTAAAATGTAAAGATGAGAAAGAGAATTAGATTGAAATTTTGTATTACAAATCGAACTCAATTCAAACATAGATTTTTTTTTACATTATATTATAATCTCATCCCGGCCATCAAACACAGTTTTAGAGTGTGTTTTGAACCAGAATTATCTTAAGATAATAACTGCTATTTTAAACTCCCACTTGTTACAGTATTTACTATTTGTTACAATTTTTACCATCTTACGTTCATCTTTTTTTTATTCTTTGCTACAGTGTTTACTATTTTCTTCTCAAACTAAAATAGTTTACACCTCAAACATATATTATTATAACCCAAATTAAAATAATTTACACTCCAGACACAAATTACTATAACCCAACTATAATAACTCTATGACTATAATAACCAACTTCTTACCCCAAACGCCTCCTTCGAAGTAACTAAAGGTCAAGAGATTTTTGTATGTATGGTTCAAATTTAATTGGACTAATATCGAATCACCTGAATTTTGAAAACAGTCAAAATTAACCTTTTATCTATGTCATCTTTAGATTGTACTAACCATTTTCTACATCTCTATTACCCGCATTCTTGTTTTTCTTTTTCCTCGTGAAGGAGTGAAAGCAAATCCTCACATTCGTTTCTCATATCCTCGCACTCGCGATGATGACTAGAAGGTGGCTAGATAAGCACGAGGAGAAGGGTTCATTGGAGTGGAGATGAATGGTTGGTAGGAGCCTAAAACATGAGTGTGAATGATGTTGAAGTGGATGATAAACTGTCGGATGATGGCTACAAACGCGAGCGAGAGTGGAGAGAAGAAGTGTGAGGGAGAGAGGGACAAAATGAGAGAGTGAGCAAGAGGGGTGAAGAAAGTAGCAAGTGTGATCTAAGTGATAACGTAAGTAAAAGTTTAATATTCATTATTTTTAAATTTTGGGTCATTTGATATTAACACAATATGGGTCATCTATTAAAAAAAAATTAAAAACAATGGGCTACGTTATACAAAATCTAGTAGTATTATAGTATCAACTCTTTCTATTTATTATTTGACACATCATTAAATGATTTATTCATTTATCTCGTGTACCTTACATAATTCTTAAATGCAACTTTTGTGGCAAGTAACTAATAGAGGCTGTATAGAAAATTTTTCATACTACCATAATACTAGAAATTTCTCCATTGTGATCACTAATTAGGTGGGATCCAAACCATTTTTTTTCACTTTATACCATTTACCATTTCTCTCTCCTTTAATATTTTATTATTTATCATTTTTTAGCTCTAATTCCTGTTCCCCTCTTGTTTTCCCTCTCTTGTTTTCCCTCAACTTTTTCAAACAAATTCCCTCTCTCTATCCTCTCTTCCAAAAAATCTAACACCCTACTCTCTCCTCTACAATCTAAAAACCAAAAAATCCAAACTTATCAAACTTTATATGTATTTTTCCTTTCCATAAATCACTCACTTTCTTCATTTTCAATCCTTGTATTAAATTCCTCATTTTCTGTCTATTTTGAACACCATTAACAAACCCATCAAAATCGATGAAGTTTAGATTTCCAATCTTGAATTTGAGTTCCAATTGATTTACGATTTCATCGATCAATTCCTCTCTCGTTATCCATCTCGCTCAAGCTTGATCTCGCTCTTGCTCCAACTCTTTGGATCAAAGCTAAACACGCTAGGTACTTTTCGCTCTTGTTTAAGATTGTAGAACAAGAATATTGTTATTTTTAAAAAACAAAAAAATATATATTATTCATTATATATTTTTTATATAATTAAATATTTTGTTTTAATAGATATATATATAATCATCTAAAAATTATCTACTCCAAATATTCATTATTTTGAAAAAGAAAATCTAGAACTAAATTAAAATATGGATTAGATTAACGAAATTTAAAATAATTACAATCTATATTTTTTTTTAATCCTAGAGTTTTTTGTTTATATATTAAATTTTGTTAAATATTAATTACTAAATATAATAAATAAATGAATAAATATATGGGTTATTTTCAAATATAAAAAAAATAAGTCAACTTATTTACAAATATAGCAAATCCACTGTCTATCAGTGACTATCTGTTGGGATTGGTGTCCTAATTCTCCCGAAGTCTCATAGTTTGTAAACATTGTACACATTGTTATGAATGAAATGAGAGTTATTTCATTTTGCATTTACTCATATCCAATAAACAAAGATATGTGGTTATTGTATGTAAACTTAAGCATGTATATGAGATATACAAGTGAATCATGCCTTAAGTAATAACCTAAAAAGTCTGTAATATAAGGATATAGGAGAGATACCTTATCCTGGTGACACTACGGATACGGTCCGTTTTGTAGAAGTTTACAAGTGTTGTGAACTACTACAAATGGTTTGATATGACCATTCATGTGGAGACATGCAAGGGAGATGTCCTATACAAAGAGTTTGTATAAGACCGGACCACGAGATGACTAGTCTCTTTATATAACGTCATTGATACTTGAGACTTACATCTCACCTAAACGACCATAGGTGACATGACCTTAATCTTGAATGTTTTGGGAACTCCTGCCTTTGAGGGCGATCCTTCGATTAGTATGGGTAAGAGTAGCCAGATTGCCAACTCTATAAATCTACTTTTTTGGGGATTTGTCTGATTGGGGAGCTGGAAACTCAGTTACACAAGATGAAGTTCACTCCTTCCCCGAAGCAGGAGTAAGTAGATAGATTGCTCCCTTAAGGGCTGATTCCGGGTTTTGAACATAGTGGCTACATCCTTTCTTTGGAAGAGAGGACCAAGTCATAGTAGAACTATGGCTTATGTTCATTAGAGGAATCAATGGTACTTAAAGAGTTAGATGTAACTATAGGGGCATAACGGTAAATTGGTCCAACTGTACTTACGAGCAATCTGTGAAGAGTTATCGCATTGTTGATTAGTTGCTATAGACACAAATATATCTATAGTGAGGAGAGTGCAGCTGTCGGTCTTTAGTGGAGTCTCGGCAGTTAACGGATGGTGGATCCTAGAGTTTAGTCAGTTATTCACGTACCATTGGAGCTTCAATCTACATGTCCATAAGATCCCTTTGGTAGCTCAATAGATTCAAGTTGAGAATTAGTTTTTGGAGTTAGTTTGAAGTGTTCAAATTAACAAGAGAAAATTCAATTATATATGATATAATTGGTATGGTGTATGAGATACATCAAGTGGATGATTAATGTAAATATGATTTACATTAAGTACCATAAAATAGAAAAAAAAAAACTATGGTTTGTATGTTTCATGAGATGAAATATTAAAACTATAGGTTATAAATATAATATGGTAAGTTAGTTATCATATTTATTTATAATAATATTAATTATTTGATAATTATCTCTTTTTCTATAATAACCAATTGATTGGAAGTTATTGGTCATTTTATGGTAACCGTGAGATAAAAGGAAAAAGGTTTCCTTAAATTATGAGAGTTACTACTTTCGGAAAGAACTCACGAAGAAACTATCAAGTGAAATTGTTTCACTAAGCGATAACTATAGAGAGACTAAAAGATTGTGCACATTGACTATATGATAGTTCATTCAGCTGGTCATAGCTAAACGATCGCGTGACTTTGTCTATACGATAGGATGCCAACTTTTACACGATCAAGCATATCATCTATACGATAGAAAACATTCTATCTCCCACTTGCTTGATCGTCTACATGATTGTTGTCCTCCAATCTCTTCCTCAAGCCAAGTCCATACAGAACCCACAACTTCTGGATTCTCACACCAAGAATACCAAGGTAACCATTGTGGTGGTTTCCTCACTCAACTCGATTGATTTCGAGATTCTGGAGGCCGTTCATTGGGTTTGTGATCATTGTGTTCATTGTGTTCGTGCTAGTATTCGTACAATCGGTCGTTGCGTTCGAGGGTTGTGTTGCTGTTCTTGGACACTTGGAGATTGATTGAGGGAGTTTGAAGAATGGTTCTTCAAAGGTACGCATACTCTATCCCTTGACTCTCTGTATAAGCATGTTGTAATTTCTTGTCATGCATGACCTGTTAAGTTTTCGTTTTGTGACTATAATTGTTTATGTTCAATTTCAAATGGAATTTGGAACGATCCTTCCGCTGCTCATGGAAATCCTCATGTTTGATTTCCTTCACTATCAATAATAGATAGTGATAGATACTCATAGATATCTATTAGTGTCTATCACCAATCACTGACGCTGATAGAGACAGAGACATATTGCTATATTTGAAAATATTTTAACTAAGTGTCATTTAAAACAATTATCCTAAATATAATAGTGAATAAATAGGGCATTGTAAAATTAATTTAAAATATAAAAGCTTCAAAAAGAATACTAACGAGTTGCTGAAAAGAAAAACACATTGACTTACGTTAGGTTTTAAGCAAATACCCGTTGTAAAACAAAACAACATCCAATAAGGTTTTAGCAAAACTAACATGAATCCCATGTGACATCTAGTTTCGCAATGACGCTTCAAAGGTTTAGAACAAAAGTCGCCGAAAAGAGGTCAGTTATCCCTCATCTGAATTGAGAAGTTCTCAAACAGTCATTAATACCAAAACAACTCTTGTTCCCATATCGACAAGTCATCATTGATTTGGCCAAGAGATCATTAACTTACTTAACAATCTCCCGTAAGTGTGACCCGCCATTTTAAGCCCTAGAGGCCCATCCCAAAAGGCCAATCCGAAGGAAAAAAATCCGATTGGGGCAAAACCTAAAGCGACCCTATCCCGACTCTTAATCGATTGGTCATAGGTTCGAATCCTACTTGAGGAGATTTGATTCATTCTGAATTAAAGAATTCAAAATGAAAGGGTTTGCTTTGACCGTTAAAAGTGTAGCCTGTTCCCTATGTCTTTGTTTCTATTGCATTCTATCTCATCATATCAAATTTTGTTCTACGATATTTGAGAATCACCATCAATACCTCGGTGTAGGTCCGGGATAATCCTTTGTTCCACAGTTTGGGTCTATTTACAATTGATTTCTGGAGTTCACCTTGATACTGACCAACTGCACAAAACCCATCCGAAGGGGGACGCTTCGAAGGCGACATGAGGGCGTACAAAATGATTTGACGGTGTGAACCAATGACAGAGACCATAGGACGTGTTGACACACACCCTTCACCCACTTACTATAAATACTCTCTCCGTCCACCTTGATATTGACTCATGCAAACACCATTCGAAGGGGGATGCATCCTAGGCATCTCAAGGTCAAGCATGAATCTCAAGGTGTGAACATACAGGAAGAAACGTGAGTGGAATCATAGACATATCTGATGCACCTCTTCCTCCTACTGAGTATTTTATAACCTAGGATTTAGTTTACTTAGAAAAAACACGGCTAAGAATTTTAATTAAGTGACTTTTAAAACAATTACCTAAATATAATAGTGAATAAATAGGACATTGTAAAATTAATTTAAAATATAAAAGAGCACTTGGGCAATTATTCAAATCGCATTTCCATTAAAAAATTAACACCACCGATTGAGATTTTTTTATCATAATTGAACTCCACATCGGTAAACACATGAAAGGTAATCTTATATTACCGTTGTAAATCATTTCCTTTATAATACAATTCAATTACGATTGTGCTTCAAATCCCAAACGGATAAGTAAACACATTCTTAGTGCATGCATCGTCAACTCATCTCGTCTAAAATAAATATGAAATATAGTAGTGAATTGCAAGAAAAAATATATATTGACCTACTCACATTTGAGGTGAAATAGTATAAATTAGAGAATGAGATAAAACAATGTTTATCACCTCCTACCATTAAAATACTTGGGGAAAACATTTTTTAGGGAGTAGGTAGATTACAAATCACAGACTAAATTTTGAGCCTCCATTTCACCATTAATTGACATAAATTATTGTTATGTTATTATATGAATGAAGAAGAGAAATAGACAAAATAATAATAATAATAATAATAATAATAGTTAATAATAATAAAACTAAGTATCATTTGTGTCTTTGATAGATTTCTTACATGAATAAATATGGACAAACAACATTCTTAGAGAGTAGGTAGATCACAAAGCACACTAAATATGGAGCTTCTATTTCATGATTAATTTATGAAAATCCTTTTTCCTTGATGGATTTCTTACATTTTAGCATGAGAATTGCTC
Source organism: Benincasa hispida (assembly GCF_027475165.1). Lineage (NCBI taxonomy): Eukaryota > Viridiplantae > Streptophyta > Magnoliopsida > Cucurbitales > Cucurbitaceae > Benincasa > Benincasa hispida. Next base: position 45,039,247 of record NC_143481.1, on the reverse strand, counting down.
ATTTCATGTTAGTCAATTTTTTTAATTATTATTATTATTATTATTTTTATGTTTCCACAAACTAACAATTTCAATTGACCTCGCTCATTTATAACTTTTCTTTCATTAATTTATTCATCTCGTGAATTTTGTTCTCTTGACTATTCTCTCCTTTCGATTTTTCCAATGCTTAACTTTTCATATTCTTACAGGTCGTTAATTTTTACTTATGCGTGAATTTTCTTAGAATGTGCAACTTTTGCCACCATTTTAACTAAAATTTTACCTTCAAAATTTATTTCTCCCTCTAATTGAGGTCATTCTATTTTAAATAAGATTAAATTAAAGTCCCTTCATTTTCTATAGCTTATTGCTAAAGTACACATACCAAAACTTTTATTCTTCAACTAAACACCACACAATTTGTGTCTTCATTTTAAAAGAAAAGCTAAATAAAGTATTGTTTTCAAATAATTTCAAAAGTTAAAATGAAAGAAACAATAAGAGCATAATTGAAAAATAATCTAAAATTATGAGCCATAATTAAAGATTACACTTATACTACTTGTACTACTATTTTATAAGACATTATCACATCACTTTCTATCATCAATTTAATGAAATAGTTGACGAAAGTTCAAGAGTAAAATTAAAAGTTTCTCAATATAAAATTTACAATTTCAACTTGATTGTAACTTATTTATATCATTTTTTTTATAATCAATTTACCTTTGAAATAGTAAAATCACTTTTGTACAAAACATTTTATTAACCATTCAAAATCAATTTAACTTTTGATTTTACAATTTTAAACACAATTTTCATACAATTAAAACTGATTTTGAAATGTAAAAAACATATTTCGGAGTTATTTTAAAAAGGATAACTCTCAAATATACCATAAATAAAAGCTGAATTGAAACTTCGTAAAACTTAAAGAAATTAGATTATTTTAGAAAAGCACTATTCAAATATATTTTTATTCACTCAATATTTACTATCGCAAATGGGAAATTGTTTCTGAAATGAAAAAACCACGAACAGTCCCCTGTATTACTGAGTTACAGTTTCCCATGGAAACAAGCAAACCATCTTGGCAAAATAGGAAGGTGAACTTCAGCAACGAGAAGCACTTGCTCTATATGTAACTTTCACTCCTAAATACTTTCGTGGTATAATCTAAATGATAAAAATAAATTCAAAGGGAAAAAAGTGCCAAAAAGTTTAAAGAGATGAGAGAGACACTGTAGTAGTGGTCGTAGTGGGAGATGGAGTAACAGAAGAATTGTCTGTCCAGTTTGTTTCACCCCAATGCCACAACATACTCTCCCAGAAGCAAAAATCTTCAAAGCATGTTTTCAAACGAGGGTCTTTAATCTTTATCTTCCAGTGACCGTTGGTGAAGTTTCCTTTCTCTGCTTGCCTTCGGTCCCACTCCAATTGTGCCTTCTGCTTGGACCGAAGCAAACAGAACTTCTGTAGATTTTCGGGCATGGCGTCATGCACCTTCCACCATCTCTTATGTGCAACATTGCTAGCAAACTCCAGTAGAAGGTCTACATTCCAATTGCAATCATAGTCTCGGAAGCAAATCCAAGGTTTATTGCCAAGATAATGTAGGACATAAAGGATTGGAGGGTCAGCTCCAAAGAGACGAGTCTTCATCTCCTTCTTCTCTTCTTCATCACCTTCCCAGAAGTGCTTCAAGAAGTTCATGTGCTTTGGGATGCGATGCCACCATGTGAAGATTTCGTTTAGGTACCCCTGGTCGCCACCATTATAAGACTCTATCTCATTGATGTGATCCATTAGCAACTGAAATGTGCAATTTGATGGTTCGATCACCATAACTCCTGAATTAAATAAGGTAGCGTTGTTTCCTGTTGCAGTTATCTCAGGCATCTCAAAGAGGAAATCAATATTTCTAAGAATGAGCATGTCAGCATCTATAAAAATTATTTTGTCATAATTTGTCAACTGCCAAAGACGGAATTTGCTGTAGTTCCACTCGTTGTATGCGTCTCGTTCAGCTTTTGGGTTCCTGATTCTTTGGATTGTATAGATCTTCCAACCAGCTGCTTCCAAGCCACCTCTGTGGTACTCACTAATTGTTTCATCAACAAGTATTACAAGATCCCGTGTCGAACCAGTCATGCGAATACTCTGAGCAGCCGCAATAGCTCCACAGACATATATATGTGCGGAGTGCAAAATTGTTGCATATGCTTCTCTGTTCGCTCTTTCTGAGTAAAAGTTTTCTGCTCAAAAAGTTTAGTCAGTCAGTCTCTCGATACAGCAGCTAGATACCTAATCCTTTATTTTATTTACATTTTCAGCCTATACATCTACCAGATTTGATGCATAGAATATACTTGACAAACAGACGTATTACCGCTAAAGCAACTAATAGAGCAAAAACAAGAAGCCTATCTATCAAAGAAGTAGAGCTCCTTGGGTAAGCCCAATGAAGATCGTATGCTAAGAGAAGCTTCTCAAGTAGGTCAAGGTAACAGACGTTTCAACATTAGACCAATTAAAGAGGAAGTAAAAATGTTTTGGACATTATGCATAAAGTAATAGCAAAATACCTTTAGCGTTTAGGGGAACTGACAGTTCACATGACCCAATGGGGAGCTGTAGTTTGTCCCTCAAGATATTCAAGTTAGGTCTATAAAGCCATACATTCCCTTCACGTGTGATAAGTTCTTTGCACCGGAAGAGATTCGGGATAGGAAAGCATTGGGTCACCAAAAGTACATGTACGAAACGATTCCCTTTAGCAGATGCAGCAACCCTTGCTGCTTCAAGTTGCAAGTGCAACCGAGGCACATCTCTTGACCATCTACCTGATTTGTCACATGGCAGCTTCACGGCTACAAGATCTATCCGGGGTTTCAGAGGAATCTGAAGCTTTGGTAAAGAAGGACAAGAGGGGACCTCAAATTCTTCTTCCTCATCAATCCATTCAGGGTACAGAGTTTCCCATGTTAAATTGCTGGCTGCATGGTCTAGTTGAAAAACAACATGCTCTGCTTCCAAAAAGAGTTGTTTCCAGTGGTCAACCTCACTATCATTAAAGTTCAGCAAGCCAATTCCCTGGTACTTGTCCCGGTCAGTCAGTGACTCAACAACATCAGAAACCTCATCCCAGTTGACTTCTGAAAAGGATATATAACGAGCATCTCTACCTGTCCATCTGCTAACAAAAACTTGCAAGTGAGCACTAAACTTCTCACTCAAATATTGAAAAATTGGATTCTTAGAATTTTACAGGCTTAAATTATCACGGAGAAATAGTACTATGCCCATAATACTTTGTCCTGGAAGAGAAATTAAAGAAAGAAACTTCATAACCTCTTACTTTGAGAAGAAGATACAAAGGGTATAAGACCAGATAATAATGAAAGTGATAGCAACCCGTATCCCTAACAGAGATCTGTTTAGAATATCATAATCTTCAACACAATTTACAACCGATAGACTCCCCTATCAACATTAGTTTTCTTACCTAGCTTCCTAATTTTATGTTCCTTCTACCAGTTTCTCACTCATCATTCATATTCCTTTCCAGTTCCTTTTTATTTCTCATAGTCAGTAAAGCTAGGAAGTTGCGTACACAGATACTGCAACATTTGGGAAATATAACAAGATGAATAATACAAAAGCAATTTGAAAGCAAGTTGAGTAATAAAAATAGCGTACCGAGATCCTTTCAATGGATGATCTGAAATATGAACTGCAGGTGAATGGAAGCATGTCACTATTGTTCCTAATACTATAATAACCAGCACGAGTTTTAGTGAAGGTTTGCAGTTCAAAACCCTATCACGAATGGGAATATGGAGGGCCCTCTCAACAACTTTGAAATCTCTAATTCTTTGGAACCTTCTCTTGCTTGTTTCTTCACTGCTTCAGCAGACATTCAAGACAATGTTAGCAAATTTCAGTTCATTCACATTCAGTTAGTAAAAAACCAAAGAAATACGTACTGTTAAGCTATGGTAAAAGTAGTTGTGAAATTGTTTGGCGTTTCCCAGGAGAAGAGATTAACTTATTGTTCAGGATAACAAATGCAATAGGTTATAGGTAAGTATAGAGATTGAAAGATTACTTAAATTAATCATTGATTGGATGTCTAAGTTGCTTAATAAGGATTGGAGGGGGAGGGAGCTAATAGCTAAATCCATGAAAAGACAAGAACTGAAAACTAATTTAGGAAAGACGTTATTAAGAAACAATTCCATCTAGTAGAAAGCTTCTTCACATGTCAGATCCCTAACTTCACTTGTATTTAAATTGCCTTCTAAATTTAGTTCGCAATTCAACATTACGCTAAAACTTAGATTCATTTTCCTAGTTTAGTGAAGTGACAACTCAAGTTCCATACGCTCTAACCACTCGAATCTCCACAATTACAATTCAAATCTTGACCTGTAAGTTTCATACACCGACACTGTTGGCGGACCCGTTGACACCAAGTTAGCAAAATGCAAGGGGAAAAACTAAGGAAGTGAAGCTTATGTAGAAGATGAAGATCGAAGTTCAAAGTCAATACAATACACACCCTTACGAGCAAATTGAGTAGCGATTCACATAAACAAATTGGAAGTAGCTTAAGCAAAAGAACGGGGGAGTGATGCTTACTTGAAAGAAGAAGACAATCGATGTCTAGGTTCAATGGGACTCGGGGGATGTGCTCTCATCTTCAACAGATTCTCCCCTGCCGCATGAGGAATTCAGCTCCTGATCCCAGGAATTTGGGGAACAAAAACCCAGAATCTCAGCAAAGTAAAGGCGGAGAAACGGGTTTAATGGCTTACAAAAGAAATAAAAACATGGGCATTCGATCTAGTGTTCGTGGGTTGACGGCGAGGGAGTTGCAGAGGGAGGAAAACAGAGAAGAAGAAAAATCTATGGCGGTGAAGTTGGAAGTTTGAAGCGCAATCAAAAGGGAATTGAGTTTAGAAATGTTGAAATAGTTAAATGGCGAGCCAACTGTCTGTTAACAATTTTTTTATATTAGAATTTTCTTGTCCTAATAAGTAATACCATGTTATAAACCTGGTTTAAAATGAAATTTCTCAAAATATCGATAAAAATATTGATAAAATATTCATGTAGGTAGATATCTATATAAAAAATTATAAAATCAAAAAATTTAAACAGAGTTCATTAAGTTAATAAATAAAAAGTTTAGAATTTTTATATGAGTTAACATGTTTATTATTTATATAATACTTATCTTATTGACATTTTTTATGTTTCATGAATTTTTCTATGATATAACGAAAATGTTGATTTACCTTTTATATAGATGTCGAACCTGTAAAAATATGAAAATATTGATGGGAATATATATCAAGATCTTGACGAAGATTTAATATTATGCTTATAACATAGCTCAATTACTTACTCCTTTGAACGACGAGGTTCGAATCTTCTCTATTAAATTGTTGTATTAAAAAAACTAACCATTATAGTGAACATAACTAATAAATCAAGACAATTCGTATGTATTTATCTTTTTTGAGATGGAAGGTTACCATGAACATGACTTAATAATTATTATTAGCAAAAAAAGTATAAGTTTGATCGTAGATCTTGAATTTAGCTTCTATTTAATCTATAGGTTCTAGAGTGCTACATCTTTAGTTCGTAAGTCTTGAGTTTGATCATGTTTACCAATTTGTAATCAAAATTGGTGTAATCTCAATAAAATTTCATTGATTGAACAATCATAATGAGTCTTTAATCGCAAACGTAAATGGATTGCTTTTGATCATGTTTACTTATACATTTTAAGGAATTGAACTCAGATAAAGTCTGCTACCAGTTGCCGAAACGTAATTTGATTACGATTGGGATTATTTACTTTGTATTTGTATGGTACCATTGTCTTCTTACCTTTACCATTACTATATTACCCTTTAAAGTTAATCAATAACGACATTTGTAATGGTAACCTCAACTGTGATAGATCCATACTTCTCCTACTGTAATAGTAATAGTATTTGTAATGGTAACGGTGTCTAAGGGCAAAAATTGGAAAAGCACTCAAAAGTACACAAAAAAGCTAGTGGATATCACGTGGTTTTCAAACGCAATCGAATTGGTCATCGTTAGCTTTGCAATCAGATTGCCTTAGTTGATTATGTATTTGATTGTGGGACCCGCATTTCATTATGATTACATAATACATGACGACAACAATGAAATCAAGTGAGACCCATTTTTCAGATTATGATTAATTGATTATAAATAAAGTTGACCTATTTTCAGTTTAGTCCTTAGGTTTTACAATGCAACAATATTACTCTTGAGGTTTGAGTTTTGTTTCAAATTGGTCCTTAAGTTAAAAGATTTATATTTTTAGTATCGATTTTTCACTAAATATTAACTTTTAGGCTTTAGTATTAATGTCTATTAATTAATTTAAAAGAATTATAATTAATTAAGTTTTACTATTTACTTCATCACTACTAAAATTAGTTTAAAAAATTTCCTTCATAATTATTTTTAATTATGATTAGATAATTTGATACGTGACAAATTATGATTAGATAGTTTGATAAGAGGTACAAATATAGATATAGTCTATAATGCATCCAATAATTTAAAAAAAAAAATAATTATTGAATTAAGTAAACAATATTTAATTTCTATACTTCTTAGAAAGTATACATCCAATTACATATAACCTTATTTGGTTGGTGGCATTATAGTGATTAGGGATGACAAAATTTCCCGCGGGGTTGGGTCCCCGACCCAATTGGGACGGGGAATCTCCGGTTTGACCGGGGACGGGGGTCAAACTGGGGATTTAAATCGGATCCCCGATCGAGGACGGAGCGGGAACGGAGAGGGGATCCTCGCCCCATCCCCAACCCCGAACCCAATCCCCGTTTCCGCCCCGATTTTTTTTTTAATTGTTAATATATATATATCTAATAATAATAATAATAACAACAACAACAATCGAAACAGTATGTTACTGTTTCAGTTTTTTTTAAAAAATAAAAATATAATATAATAAATTTAATTTTTTTAAAATTTATAATTAAAAAAAACATGTAATGTGTAATTTAAACAACTATAGGTAACAAACAATAATAGTAATTTCCTATATAAAATTTACAATTGCAATATAAATATTAAATTTAGTTATTTTTAAATAATAAAAAAAATAAAAAAAATAAAAAATGGAGTTTTTTCCTTGTAGGGACTTGAATCCCTGAACGGAGATTCTCCGACCCCGACCTCGACTCCCCAAGATGGGAAATGGGGCAGGGACGGGGATTAAAAATCCCCATGAGGACGGGAATGGGGAGTGCATCCCCGCCTCCTGGCCCCATTGCCATCCCTAATAGTGATGGACGGAAATTGGAGAAACAATATAGTGGGAAGGTTTATCAATTATCCCAACTCATACAAGAAATTGTAACAATTTTAATCCTGTTATATTATAATTTGTAAATTACTAAATGGTATATGTATTTTTTTTAAATAAATTAAAAAAAGTGTTGGAGTGCAAGAGTAATAACAAATTTAAAAGGTTGAGAGTACAAAATACTAAAAAAATAAGGTTAATTTAACCGTCATTGTGCTATGTTGTCTCTCAAAATCTTCACATGCATTTGTAAGTTTTGTTTGATAATCGTTAGATTTTTCAAAATTGTGTTTGTTTGTTTTTTTTTTTCTCACAATTCTCTTTAAAAACAATTTAATTATTTTCTAAGACAATATTTGAATTTATAGACAAATTTCATAAAAAGTAGATAAATAAATAAATATGGGTGTATAATGTATTTTTAAGTTTGATTTTTAGACATTAAATAATTATCCTATCGGTATAAACTTTTGGTTTTTATTCCAATTAGCCTATATCTTTGATAGTCAATTGTCCAAACAAATGAAAAATTGACACGATGCATAAGTAGATAAAATAATGATGAATAAAATATTGAGTTCAACAAATTGGATTAAAACTATATTCTATTAATCTATCCTATTAAGTTTGTTGGTCCACCTACCCTTTTCTGATATTGTTTTCTATCTCGTGTCATATCTCATCGAAAGAGTGTTCTTAATTCAATTAGTTATCATATTGATTGTTTAAGTAATGATGCTAAAGACGAATATATTTTGCCAGCATATCTCAACGATTAAAGGATATGTTCATTATTTTCTAAGAAAGAACAAGCATATAAAATATTTGGTAATATGATCGACATTTTTTTAGTAAAAAAAGTAAGAAAACTATAAACATTTGGCAATGTAATCATTTTAAGGAATTAAACAATTGCATTTTAACCATTTTTGTTGAGTAAATGGTAATAAGAGAGAAACAAACAATGATAATTAGGAAGAATGGGAGATACCATCCATAGTGCATGCTTTGCAAGTCAAATTATCGAGAATTGATAAGACTACATACGAGCATTGTAACGACTGCGATTGACATATATAAATCACACTAATTAAAAATACCATTTTAATATTAATACAACTTCAAAATTCAATATGAAATTTGGAATATAACATTATATATAAAGATTCCTCAAATTTTAAGATATATTTTAACTATAACTATATATATGTAAGAAAATTGTTGATGTAGTAACGGATAAATATAAATCGAAATACTTTTTATAACATTATTTACAATGTTATTTATATACATCGACGAATTTACTAATGTGTACCAATTGATTTTATGAATAACATTGTAAATAATATCATATTTTTTAAGGTAATTAAAAAAACAAATTTTAGAATAATTTCAAAATTTAATGGTTAAGAAACAAGAACTTTTCAAATATTTCAAGCCATATCCAAAAAAAGAAAAAAAAAAAGAAAAAAAAAAAGAAATAAGAAAAGAAAGAAAACGGAAGAAGAAGGTTATTTGTACTTTGGAAGACAGGGGAGAGTGAAGGAGACGGTGCGTTGTGGCCATCGTCGGGACTAATCGGCAACTTCCGTCGTCGGTCGTCGCAGATCTGAGATCCTCCGTCCAGCCCACTCTCTGCGTTTTCGATTTTACTCTCTTGTCACCGGATTCACCAATTTTGGTGTCGGGATCAGAACTGTCAATTTTGAGAATTACAAGCTAAAATGGTGTTGATATCGGTCGTTCGGGATTATATCAACAAGATGTTGCAGGACATCTCCGGGATGAAGGTTCTCATCCTCGATTCTCAGACGGTATGCGCCATCATTTATCCATTTCACTCCTTCAATTTTCTTTCTGATTGGTATCGAGGAGAAATCAAAAGTAGAAGTAAGGAAAATTTTGTTTTGGTCGGGGGAATTTGGTTTCAATTTTCTGCATACTGAATTAGTCTGAGAAAATGGAAAAAAACGTGTATAATGGAATCCTCTAGCTGTATTTCAGACTGATAATTTGCCCGGGTAGTTTTTGTATAAGATTTCTTCGATCTCTATGAACTTGGAGATGGATCGTTTATGTATTCCAAAGGGAAGAGATGTTTAATTCTTATATCATTCACAGTGCTGAATAACGATTTTGATAATCTAGACTGGAATTAGTTATTTTTTTTTAAAGAACATTGCTTGCCAGTTCTGCTGGATGATGCATAGTGCCATAATCCGCGAAACTTAAGCTTTGAGATAGGCAATGCGTGAGTTCCTCTATGCCAAAGTTTGCATTTCCTGAATCTCCATGTGTAACGTTTTGTGTGGTTGCTGAATAAATGCGTTCAAATTGGTGACATGGTGTCTTATACTGCAATCATGCTAGAATTGGACCTTCTTTGTAAAATAGCTTGGGGAAAGGAGTAATGGGTTTTTGTGTTTAATGATGTGACATTTACATCATAATGTTATTGTTATTTTTGGTTTCAGGTTAGTGTTGTCAGTGTGGTGTACTCACAGTCGGAGCTTCTTCAAAAAGAAGTCTTTTTGGTTGAATTGGTAGATAGCGTATCGAAGTCGAGGGAATCCATGTACCATCTTAAAGCAGTTTGCTTTCTCAGGCCTACATCAGAAAATATACAGCTTTTGCGTCGCCAGCTGGTTAATCCTAGATTTGGGGAGTATCACCTTTGTGAGTTCTTCATATCGTTTATGGATTTCTAACATGTGTAAGTAACTTTGATATACGTTAATCATTCTTCTGTATATTTGAATTGCAGTTTTCTCCAACATTTTGAAGGAAACTCAGATTCATATACTAGCTGATTCAGACGAGCAGGATGTTGTCCAGCAAGTTGTGGTAATTTTTCTTCTACATGAATTATATAAGACATAAGTCATGGCCAGAGAACGTCAATTTTATCTGTTTTTTTCTTAAATAATAAACTTATCGATGATTCTCTCAAATTCATGCTACTAAGAAATCTTATATCTGGATGAGATCACGGAAGAATAATCCACATTAAGTTGCTAAGTATAGTATCCTGGAATCCTGGTCCTTCCCTTTTGTCGTGCTATGTTAAAATAGATGGCTAATTCATCAATGGTATGAACCTTATTTTGCGTACTATTGATCCTGTTCATTAGCCTGAGAGTTGAACTCCATTCTCTGCTCATCCTGTTCGTCATCTGATATAGTGGTTTGCATGAGTTGTATATTGTATTGTATTCACGTGTTAGCTTTAATTTTGACAATCACAAATAATTATTGAATGGATCATGCAGGAGTTTTATGCGGATTTTGTGGCCATTGATCCTTATCATTTCACTTTAAACATGCCATCAAACCATATATACATGATCCCAGCAGTTGTTGATCCTCCAAGTTTGCAACATTTCTGTGACCGAGTTGTAGACGGCATTGCAGCACTTTTCTTGGCCTTAAAACAAAGACCTGTTATTCGGTACCAAAGGACTTCTGATGTGGCCAAGAGGATAGCACAGGAAGCATCAGTACATAAATTCTTACAATTACAAGTTGCATTTTGTTACTTTAATTTGTCAGTCAACCCTTCCAAAATTGTACTCTACTCTAGAAGCGGTGTCTTAACTTCAAATTTTTATTTTTTTTATAAATATTATAAATATTTTATTTTTTATATTACTACTACTACTACTTTAAGCTTTATTATCACAAGTTCAAGGGCCACAATCTCTAATTTATATTGTTTCTGATGCACCAGAAACTTATGTATCAGCAAGAAAGTGGTCTGTTTGATTTTCGAAGAATGGAAGTTTCCCCTTTGTTACTGGTAATTGATAGGAGGGATGACCCGCTGACTCCCCTGCTGAATCAATGGACTTATCAGGTATTGGAATCACAAAAGTAATTTTGCTTTGTTGTTACTGTAGGTTTGTGTTGGTTATTCAGAGTTATGTTTTCTAGGCAATGGTTCATGAATTGCTAGGTATTCAAGATAATAAAGTGGACTTGAAAAGCATTGCGAAATCTTCAAAGGATCAACAGGTATAAATTGCATTGCTGTTCTCTGCTCAATTAGACAATTAAACTCATTCACAATCTATTTAATTGTGTTTGATCTTTTGGGATCATGCAGGAGGTTGTGCTATCATCAGAGCAAGATTCGTTTTATAAAGCTAACATGTACGAGAATTTTGGAGATATTGGAATGAATATAAAGAAATTGGTGGATGATTTTCAGCAAATTGCCAAAAGTAACCAGAACATACAGACAATAGGTTTGTATGAAATAAAATTTGAAATTCTTCGTAGGGATCAACTATTGGGAGGAATTGTGTCATTAAATTGTTTTTTGCTTTGTTTTCTACAGAGGACATGGCCAAGTTTGTTGACAATTATCCAGAGTACAGAAAAATGCACGGTAATGTTTCAAAACATGTGACGTTGGTGACAGAGATGAGTAAAATAGTTGAGGAGCGAAAGCTTATGTTAGTTTCACAGACAGAACAGGAATTGGCTTGCAATGGTGGGCAAGTGGCTGCTTTTGAGGTTATAATATTTTCTTCATCGTTTATGTTTATGTGAATATGCATTGCACTTTTTCATATCTGTACAACACCAGCATGTAAAATCATGACATTTTCCCATCTTCATGTTTTCTTTGACATCCATCTTAGATGTTTTGTTAGCACAAAACTCAAGGACCAAAATCTGGTTCTGCTATTTTGTTGGGAAATGGGAAGGAGCGATTGGAGAGTTAAAGATCATGTGACTTGTCTTTTTGGGTGTGTGTGTTGATATTACATGAATATGTTACATTGAGTTTTGGGGAAGTTATCATGATTGAATGATTTTTGTTTGTAACATCTCTACAGCATTTTTTTTGTATGTGCCTATGAATTATCTGTAAAATGTTTGGACCTTTCAACTTAGCATGGAACTATTGATTTGCTATGAGATCATTAATTGATGAGAATTGAGATATTGTCATTACTTTCAGCATGACCACCTCTGCTCTTATGCTTTTCAGGCTGTAACGAATCTTTTGAACAATGAGAGTATTTCTGATATAGACCGTCTGCGGCTAGTTATGTTGTATGCTTTACGGTATGAGAAGGAGAGCCCTGTCCAACTGATGCAGCTTTTCAACAAATTGGCTTCTCGTTCTGCCAAATATAAAACAGGGGTACTGTACACATTTAAGCGTCATTTTCATCATTTTTTTTAAAACTTCTACTTCTCTATTTAAAGATTTTTAACATGTTCAATTATTTTATGGGTATTATTTTTCTATGCCGAAGCATGATATCTTTCTCTTAAGTCTTAGGATTTGAAAAGATTTCTGTTTCTTCATCCTGTGTGTTCGTAAGAAACTGCTCATTCTTTGGCATACTATTATCACAATATGGTTTAAATACCTCTATCATAACTAGAGGGTCAGTCTTCAATTATCTTGATGTGCTCAAAACAACATGATGTGACAGCTTGTCCAGTTTCTTTTAAAACAAGCTGGTGTTGATAAGCGAACGGGTGATCTTTATGGAAATCGAGATCTTTTGAATATTGCTCGTAACATGGCTCGTGGATTAAAGGTATGCTGGAAAAAGAAATAACACATAATTTCTTTTAGTTTGCAGTGTAGGGTGCTTATATGTTGTTCTCTTCACTTCTGCTTTAGGGAGTTGAGAACGTATACACCCAGCATCAACCCCTTCTGGTCCAGACCATGGAAAGTATAATCAAGGGGCGATTGAGAGATGTGGACTACCCGTTTGTTGGGAATCACTTTCAGCAAGGAAGGTTTGTTGCTAGTTAGCGTGTGTCTCAGTCTCTATCCTCTTTTATGCTAAAACTTTCTTTTCTTTGCATATTAAATACTAGGTTAGTTGCAAGTTTAGGTTTAATTACAAATTTAGTCCCATAAATTAAAAAATGTCTCATAAGTGCTTAAACTTTCAATTTTTTTTTTGTCTAATAGATCCCCAACATATTTGAAGTTTTTAAAAATTAACTGATATGTTAGGTAAAATAGTCAATAGGACTCTAAACTTACAATTTTGTGTCTAATACGTCTGTAAATAGGCCTTTATTATACCCAAAATTGAAAATTCAAGAACTTGTTGGACACAAAGTTCATAGTTTAAGGATATATTAGACATTTTTTAAAGTTTAGAGACCAATACAAAGTTGAAAGTTTATATACCAATTAGACACTTTTTAAAATTCAAGTATCAAATTGACACATACTGAAACTTCAGTAATTTAGTCTTAATTTTAAGTTATATTGTTTGTGATTGTGTTTCTTATACAAAGCCATTTTTACATCGAAAATGTTGTTTAGCTCTCCTTAGATAATCTGTGTATTGTGTTCGAAGGTTGATGATTTTGATGCTTCTAGCAACTTGTTACGAACAATGATTTTTAATTAGATAAAGATTTCCCAAGGCGTTCAGATGTCTGCTCTTTAATTCCAACGTTTACGTGCTTAAAGTATTTTTCCAAGCTTTCTTTTAGGCTTATTTTTCCCAGACTTTGATATGCTGTTTTTTGGGATCAGAAAAAATGTCCGTTTTCATGTCTTCCCCTTGAAATATTCTTTTGTTAATTGTTACTCTCGCGCCACAATCTCCATTAAATGGCCGTCAGTTCACTGGACCAAAGTGGTCTAGTATTTTTATTTATTTATTTTTTTACTAAAAATAATTGTAAGCTCTATTTTCAGAAAAAATCTTCTGTTAAAATATATGAATTTAACTTGGCTACTTTGGTACGAAGCAGGCCGCAAGAAGTCATCATTTTTATTGTAGGTGGTACGACATATGAGGAGTCACGTGCTGTAGCTTTACAGAACGCAACTACTTCTGGAATACGCTTTATCCTGGGTGGTTCTGTGGTTCTAAATTCTAGGAGGTAAGCAATGTTGGTTATTTGATTTCATGGTCTAGTTATTGAGTTACTATCACTGCCAATTTCCTATTTAATGAAAGGATGTTGCCATACTTTGTGTGTCTATATGGGTAGATTTATGTCTGTTTAGGGTATGAATTCTGTTGTTATTATTAGTTCCTATCTGATGAGTTAGATGAGGCGGTTGCAAGAGTAATTAAGTGGTGGAGGGTCTACAAGCCCTCTTGCAAGGCCACCAACCACTCGAAAATAAAAAAAAATATTGAAAAATCAAAAGGGGGTGGGGGCGGAGAGAGAGAAAACAAGAAACGGGGGAATCTCCTACCACACAAGTTTATTGGTTACTATATTTGAACCAACTATATAATGCTAATCACTTAGCACATGATGATCATGAGTTACAAACCCACAAGTATAAAAGGAAAAAAAACCGTAATCTCTTAACAAACACATTGAACAAGTAATAGTTGTATGATATCATCATTTGGCTGGTATTGCAGGTTTTTGAAGGACTTGGAAGAAGCTCAGCGGATATCTCGTTCGAGCGCCACGGTGATTTGAAGTTCAACAGCCTGCTAAATAACAATTTCCAATTAATGGGAGATTTTCATTTGGTTACTGGCCAGCCACTACATGATTGCAGAGGATAGAAGAAGGAAGAGGGGGAGCGTCGTCCATTGTACTTTAACTAATAGAATCTCGAGGGGCTGGCCTCAATCTCAGATGTCATTGTTTATTACCCGTTTTTTATCAGGCGTTCAGCAATCGAGTCAATTTTCTGGTCATCATATTAGAACAAATCTAAATGTCCCATTTGTCACATATAGAAAAAAGAAAGCAGCTCTCATTCAGTCATTCCTTTTGTATATTTAGAAACATGAAAGTCTTGGAGATGTAGTACACTACTTAGAGTTGTTGGATATATAAAACCAATGTACTGTTCCACACCATAGGCTGGCCAGTTGGTAAAAATAATTGAAATGTTAGCATTTAGATGTAAATTATGAAATGTTGACTAAAAATGTCTCATTCATTTTTTCTTAATTCATAACCGCAGGTGTATTATTTTTCCTGTTTTCTCCTTTTGCCACTTCTCTTCCTTCTTTCCTTTGTTGGAAGAACTGTTGTTATAATGAAAGAATCGTCATCTTAGGTTTTTCTGTCCGAAGAAAAGAAATAGACTCTGTTTTATTTTATTTAATTTCGGTGTTGTTTTTCAGGGTTGTTTTTAAATATAAAAAAACGAACCAAAATATTTACAAATATAGTAAATTTTTATTGTCCATCACTACTATTTGTATTATAATCGATATAGATAATAACCTATTACGGTCTATTATAGATAGACTGTGATATTTTATTATTATTTATAAATATTTTTAATAATTTTATCATTTAAAATAATTTTTTTTAATTTTATCTTTCTCTTCTAATTTAATATCTTAAAAACATTAAGAAAACAATCAACTGTTAGGTGTTGATTTAGTACATAATATATATATTTTTTAATTACCTACTAGGTTAAGGTTTTGGTCAATTGGTTATTTAATATTCACATAAACTAGATGTATTTTTATAATGGTACTTTCTTTTAATTATTTATCTATTGAAAATTCATTATCAAATAAACCGAAAATAAAATAATTTCTGTTAAAAAAAAACAAAAAACATGGATTTTATTTTAAAAAAAATTATATTTCAAATAAAAAGCTAGTTTTTTTTTTTTAGTACAATAAAGATAGGACATAGGAGATTAGAATTACATATCTTTTCTTTTTTGGTCACAAATGCATTAGTACGTTGGTTGAACTATTTGGTAAAAGACTAACCAGGTATATTAGAAATAAATGGTTACTGTTATTTTTTAGCAGAAAGTTATTATTATTGATAGAATACATTTATTCTAATCATAATAATAAGAATTAACTAACTGATTCGAGTGGTAAATAAATGCACAGATTACTACGATGGTTTGATCTCACACTTCAAAATGGTTTAACTAAAAGAATAAAGGAAAGAAAGAAAAGAAAAGGAAAAAAAAAAAAAAATCTGAGTTTGGTTTGGTCATTGAACTTATGTTGTATTTATTAAGAACTTGTGTGGTTAAAGTTTCAATAAATTAGTAAACTTTACTGTTATATTTATCTAGTCTCTTGTTCAATTTTACTAATAGATCCTTTAACATTTTCTTTTCTTTTTTAGACGATCGGTTCCTAAATGTTTACTTTTTGTCTAATAGTTATTTTCTCTAATTTTATTACTTATAATTTAAATGTAACTTAGGATATTGACTTTATTTTTGTACCAACATGACAAGTTCTAATATAAACACTATACCAGTTAAGCTACGCTCTTGTTGACAAGAATTTAGAAAATTGGTAAGGCATAATTTAGGCGATTAAAGTTGACAACCAAAATTTATTAGACAAAATCGAGGTTAAATTTTTTTAAAAAAAGAAAAAAAGAATGAGGCCCAACCTTTGAAAAATTATAACAACTAGATGAACACACAAAATATATAACTTAGACTTTAGAGGTCAAATTTTATACAAGGTTTAAATCTTATTTTGGTGCTTAAACTTTGAATCTTATTCTATTATGGTCTCTAAACTTTTAAAATATCCATTTTAGTCCTTAAACTTTTAAAAATATCTACTTTGGTCCTTGCTGTTAAAATTTTGTTAACACTTAAATAGAATGGTGAGATGACTTGTATTTTTGAATGAATAAGCTACCAAATAAGTTAATCACGCTAAAAAAAAATATGAAGTTTTAATTTTGAATTAGGTGGTAAAGTAAATTTATAGATGAGATCTCAGAAGTTCTTTGCGTATTGGTCGTTGACATTTTACTCTATCTTTATCTTACTCAATCTATATTAGATACAATTTCATCCTTACAAGTTAATAGAAATTAATAACATCAACCAAAGTAAACATTTTTTTAAAAAAGTTTAGAGACAAATAAACATTTTTAGGATAAAAATACGATCCAACCTTTAAACAATAACCAAATATATTTAAACAATTTCCCAAAATTATTTCGTTTTGGACCCTACCTCTATAGGTAGGTGAAAATTATGATACCATTTTGTCTTACTCATCGATGACGTGGATTTTACAAAAGTTCCATGCAGCCACGTCACACGTTCGCGGCTTGCCTCGTAACGCCGTTGCCTTTAAAGCAAACAAGCCGTCTACATCTCCGAGGTTAGCTAAAGACGGCAAACTTCTTCCCGTAACAGCCCATCGGCGCCCTCCGCCTCACCCAGTGGGTCCCGGGGGTTGCCTTCAATCGACGGCTGAAATTCTGCCGTTCTCTTTGCTTTCTCACCGACTCCGTCACTTTAGTCGTTTCAATTTCGGTCTACTTCGTGAACTACGTTTCCAATTTCCGAAGCAACTTCCGATTGATTTCCTCATCTCTGTTCACCATACCGACGCCTGACTTTTCCTCCGGCGAATTGATTGATATTCTCCCAAAATACTAATCGGTTTATCACTCGAACTATCTCCTCCGCAGGTTTGAATGAATAATCTCTCTCGTTTTCTTTTCAGTTTTGTATTTTGTTTCCTTGTGATTTCTCTCGTCCATTTGCGTTAGTTTTAGCTCTTAAGGTCGTTAATTTGCCGATTGATTGGTGTTTTAGGGTTTAACTCCTGTGTTGATTTTTGAAACTTGATATGATTTTCCTTTGCGCCTGGGCGGGACATTAGCAACGGAGTTTTTACTAAGTTTCAGTTTTTAATACTGAAACTCGAAGTATCTTTTTGTCATTGTGGTGGATTTTTCAGTAATTGGAAGTCCACGCTGTTTAAGACTGTTGGCTATCGAGGAGATCTTATTTTGATAGACTTGATGGGTACTTGTTGAATCGCGCATGCTCTTATAGAGTTTCGTGTTCACTTGTGATCATTTCTTGAAATATCGTATGCATGCCAATCTGTGAGGGATGATTGCTTTTGCTGCACCACATACGATGATACGAATTACTTTGTTATATTGATTTATTTTCCTAGAGAATCTTCCAAGTCTGCGGAACAGTCAATTCCTTATGTAGGGGATTATACTGGTTTAGACGTGGAGGGAAATTGTGATCAGAAGAATTTTATAGTATTATTGGTTAAATATTAGCATAATGGGAGTTGATATTACTTCAAAGCTTGTGATAATGTAGACGGTTTGTCTAATGTTCTTATATTTGTGTCTTCTCCCATGGTTTTTTGCCCTAGTCGATTTGTTGATTTTCTGGGTGTGAGAGTCTCGGTGGTTGCTCATTCTGATGTTTATTCAGAATATTTTGACTTTATAGGTCGTATGCATATTGTTTGGTGGGGTTCTTCAACCCTTATACTCTCATGTCTTCATTCTTAGAAGTTCTGCTTATTTACTTTCATAGGCTAGCCCTTTCTGAAGTGCACTGAAGCCTCAAGATAATTTATTCCCGGATGATCTTTACTTTTTCACTTTGCAAGGGTTTGACTCATTTTTCTCTGAGATCTCAAACTAAGAGTGAAGAGTGATCTGGGAGAAAAGTTAATTGTAGAAAAAGATATTGCAAGATTGGTTTATAAGTTGATTTTGATCGAGCACATTCCTATTTAACCAGATTCTTTTAACAGTTTTGCTTGATGGGATGGAGGGTGTTCTTCTACACTCTGTTTATTCTCTTCAAAATGGTTGAATCCTCCAGTAGATCAGGGAAGATGTGGTTACTGAATTTAAGCAGCGAAGCAGCACCTAACTTCAGCTGGACAATTATCAGTGCTGGTGTATTCGTCTTTGTTGCACTTGTTCTTTCCACGTTTCTCATCATTGAACATTTAGCAGCTTATAATCAACCAGAGGTTTGTTGTGTTTCTTCATTTGATTGGAATTCCAAAGGACTGGATATATTATCTTCTGTGAAACTCCTGAACTCTTCTACTTTGCTGCTTGGGTGGAAATAGATGCCTATGTCCAATCATACTCATTGTACAACCAACGTTTTAGCCTTGGTGGATTTCATTTTTATGTCTAATCATATATCTTTAATTAGTTTGGATGATTGTCTATCAGTACTCTCTCACTAAACATGATAACTCTGGTTACATAGATGTCAAACAGAATATGAAGTGTGGAGAGTGAAGCTAATTGGAGTTTTACTCCTTTGACTTTCTTAGTGTAGGGGCTGTATATGACTTCTGTGTGTTTTCATCCTTTGCTAATTTCGAGAGGTGATACTATCACTGTATCACATAGTATATATCTTTTGGCACTGTTCTGTTGATTGACTGAGTACCTTTCCTTCTTTCAGGAACAGAAGTTTTTGATTGGGCTTATTTTGATGGTTCCTGTTTACTCTCTAGAATCGGTGAGAGAAATACTACTTCCCTTATTATTTACATCGTTTATCTGTGTAATTTTTATTTTATTTTAACGGCTCCTAGTATTGTTGGGAATCTTAAATGATTCCAACATTTATTGCTGATTCCAAGTTAAAACTTAAATAAGGAAGTTTCTTTTGGCACTGTTCATTAGTTTTTGAAAACGGATTTTAATTTTGTATCCTTCTTTGATCATTTAACTTTTATTGCTATTGCTTGGTGTAAATTCTCCCCTTTTTTTAGCTATAGAGTCTCACATTACTCACTGCCTATTGAAAATGTTTTTTGTAATCCTATAGCACTGTGCCCTTATGTAATTTTATTTATTCAACGAAAACCACGTTTCCCCTTGGAAAAAAAAAAAGGAAAAAAGAAATAGACGGATAAAATAATTCTGCAGGTGCATTTGTTTTAAGTAACATGGTCGCCCTATGGTTGCATGGTCAAGTGATGCAAGCTTGGGGCTCTCAAGAAATAAATTTCAGGTTCAAATTTGAAAATGATCTCATTTTATTTTGGATTATACTTTAAACAATTTTGTCTCCCCTTTTTTTCTCCAGTAAATCTTTCTTTATGGATCTCTCAAAAAGAAATTTTTGTTGGATTATTCTGTTTTCTCACATATGGTATTCTCAGCATCCTAGCCCCCTTTCCTCCTTTATTTAGGTGGGTGGGAATTAGCCCTTGAAGGTATACACAAGAAAATCCAAGGTATTCTAGTTGGTCTCTCTCCCACAGCTGGTGCGTTAGTATACAAAGAGTTTTGAATCTCAAAGTCATCTTTTTTCTTGCTAGAGTGCTAAATTTTGGGATTATAGTTTTCTCTCTTTGAATTTGCATACTGTCTTTCCTTCCATCTCAATAGTCTCCCCATGAATATTTTCTGGTCATTCTTTCAGAAGAGAATATGATTTTGTGGTTTCATTTTATGCGGGCTTCCTATTGGGATCTTTTGCTGGAAAAGGAAAAGGAAGGCACTTCATCAATGATTACGAATCCTTTAGGCATTGTTTGTACAATCTCAATTTTATTGCTTTTATTTGACGGAACTTTTGGTGCCATTTTGTAATTACAGTCTAAGCTCCCTTTGTGCCAATTTGATGTGTTTTCTTTTGTAACTTCATTTATCCAATGAAGTTTTTTCTTGATTTATTTATTTATTTAATATATATATATATATTTTAAAGAAGAGGAGCTATTTTGTTGGTACGAGAAGTTTGTGAATGCATTTAACTTGTATTTGACGTTTTTCTACTTTTTGTGCCATTAATATTTCGTTTTGGCTGCAGTTCCTGTCATTGTTAAATTCAGATGGTGCATTCAACTGTGAAGTGATACGGGACTGCTATGAGGCATTTGCATTATATTGCTTTGAAAGATACCTTATTGCTTGCTTGGGTACGTTTATGGTATTTGCAGTTATGTTAGTTGGTTTCTTCTTCTTCTTCTTCTTCTTCTTCTTTTTTTTTTTTTTTTGTTTTTTTGTTTTTTTTTTTTTGTTTTTTTGTTTGTTTGTTTGTTTGTTTTTTTGTTTGTTTTTTGTTGTTACTGCTGGTTCAAACATTTTTCTACCTATGACTTTCTTTTCTTTGTGCTAATTATAAGGTTCCTTAGCATGGGTTGTGGCTTTCCTCCCCATCCTTTTCTATATTTTATATTTTAAATGAAGTTGTTTCTTTTCAATAAAGCAACGAGTTTTCCTAATTTGAATTAATGTCTGTATGTCTCAGCTAACAATCTGTAATATTTTTGAGAAGTCTCATCTTCCTCACAAAATAAGAAGGATGACTATAGAATCGAACGAGCATACAAATGTTAATATTTCCTTCTCTCATTTTCTGCTTGTTATATGTTCAAGTTTGGAAATCAGCTGAAAAAGTACTCCGCAATATTCCTAATTGGAATTTGCTATTCTCCCCCACATCACGAATGTTCTTTATTGCATCAAACATTATTGCTCTTGGGTGTTAGCAGTATGCATTTAGTGTGGGATGCTAAAATGTTTTGATGGGTGATTAATTCATTTTACGAGGCTAGTTTAATGCCCTTAAGTAAAGCAAAAAATTTTACAATTTTTATATGGTTGAAAGGTGGTGAGAAACGTACAGTTGAATTCATGGAAAGTCAGACTGTTGTTGACTCTAGCACACCTCTTTTGGCGGAAAAATATGCATATGGGGTTGTAGAACATCCTTTTCCCTTAAATTGCTTCATAAGGGATTGGTATCTTGGTTCTGACTTCTATCATGCGGTGAAAATTGGTATTGTGCAATATGTATGTGATCATCTTTTTGTTTTTTCTTTCTTTTGAAATAAGTGTGTTCTTGTCAAATTCAGATAATGATTTTAGTTCTTGATTGACATCTCAGATGATATTGAAGATGATATGTGCGCTCCTAGCTATGATTCTTGAAAGTTTTGGGGTCTATGGAGAAGGAAAGTTCGAGTGGAGATATGGGTATGTGTCCTAATTCATTTTTGTGAATGTTTTACAATTTTTAACATCACAGATGCCCTATGATCTCAATTGTCTATAATGTAGACAAATGTACTCAAACCTCTCTAGGATTTAGGTGTTTGAGAACTTCTAGTTCTAACATACTTTTCCTAGTCTATGTTGAATTTTGACCTGTCTCTGTTGTATTCTTACAGTTATCCCTATTTGGCGGTTGTACTTAATTTTAGTCAATCGTGGGCCCTATATTGCCTTCTCCAATTCTATTCTGTCACGAAGGACAAATTGGAATCAATTAAACCATTGGCGAAGTTTCTTGTGGTCAAGTCAATCGTTTTCCTCACTTGGTGGCAAGGTGTTGCTGTTGCCTTTCTTTTCTCAATAGGAGCTTTCAAAGGGTCATTGGCTCGGGAGCTAAAGACACGCATACAAGATTACCTGATATGTATTGAGGTGAGCCATGTCTACATTTCTTGCCCGTTTGCTTCATTTATCTTGCAGCTATGCTTTCAGGCACGCCCTTCACTTTATTTCGGTTTTTTGTTTGAGATGATTGATCAATTGAACTTATTAGTTATTACATGCAATCGTACTTGGAAGCTTGTGATGTCATTGGAGTTAAACTTATGAAGAGTATGGGTATTGGCTAACATTTGATTGGGACGCTTGGGTATCATTTTCAAAAGTGAAAACTCTCTCTACTTTCAAGGGGAGGAAACTTTGTTAAGGCCGACTTGAGGGTGGTTGAATATTTTCTTGGTTATTCCTTATGGCTGACAGTCCATGTGATCGAAACGAATTGAGTTTGATTGTCAAATGTGTTAAATCTCACATCATGTCAGATTATAATAACTTATTTTGTTTTCTGCCATCCTTTTGTAAGTTTGAATTTCATTTGCAAACCTAGTAAGTGTAAATTGTAATGAACTAAATTTATTTCATCTCATTCAGATGGGTATTGCTGCCGTTGCACATGTTTACACCTTTCCAGCAGTACCTTATAAACGTGGAGAAAGATGTGTTCGTAATGTTGCAGTGCTGTCTGACTATGCGTCCCTAGGAACGCCACCTGATCCGGAGGAGGTTAGAGACTCTGAACGAACAACTAAAATACGTTTGGCTCGCCATGATGAGAGAGAGAAGCGTTTGAATTTTCCTCAGAGTGTTCGAGATGTTGTCATTGGAAGTGGTGAAATTGTAAGTCTTAACGTTGTTCTTTCTAATCCTATCTTCGCTTATCATTTATCTATAGGCATTGATAAATCCATAACTTTGTTCCCATCAGATTGTTGATGACATGAAGTATACAGTGACACACGTAGTAGAACCAGTTGAAAGGGGGATTGCAAAACTTAACAAAACAATCCATCGATTCTCTGAAAACGTTAAACGGCATGAAGAGCAGCGGAAGAGTGCCAAGGATGATAGCTATCTGATTCCTTTGAATTCCTGGTCAAAAGAATTTTCTGAACTCGAAGAAAATCTTACTCAAGGCAGCGTAAGTGACAGTGGAATAACGAAAGGTAAGAGACAACATTTGTCTCAATCAAAAGCTACCACTTCTCGAATTAGAATTGGCAGATAAGATAACATTTCATTTTGTGCATAAAGGAATGTAAATCGTGCAGCATGATGATTTTTAACCATGCTGATGTTAGTTTAGAGAATAGAAATATGTGAATGGCGGGGACTTTAACTGACAAAAAAGTACTGGTCCTGGTCCCTGGTAGAGCTAACCCTTAACCAAAATTAGCTTCAGACACAGGATGATTTGACAAAAGAATCGACGGTGCCTTCAGATTTTTTTTTTTGGTCTTCTGTAGACATGTTGACTTTTGAACCATCAATTTAAGTAAACTCTCTACCCTTTGAACTGAACAATTGTTTGAAGGGGATGTAAATGCCGCCAAATTTCCCTTCATGCCAGTCTTCATTAACTATATTGATTATGAACTAATCATGAACAGTGAACTTACCACAAATGTTGCTCTCTCTCCCTCGTTCTCAGGTTCATGTACTGGTTTATTTCTGGCATTTTTGGGTTGTATAAATGGATTGTATAAATATATAATTGATGCTAAGTATCGACTAGAAAATCAGGGCCAACTAATGAGTTTGTAATGATTTTAGGTCACATTTGGATGGAGGATTTTGAGTCCGGTTTGTAATTTCTATTACATTCTCTTTTCATTGTTTTCAGCCTAATCTTTTTTCTGCTGTTTTTATGTGCCTTATGATTTCATTCTAATATCGGTTTTTACCTTTACGATATTTAGTAATTTTGGTTATATTTCAGCTCTTCAAACATATCCTTTTGGTAGCTTTGGCTAAATTGAGAAGAGGTCTAATCTTTTGCTGTCTCTCTAGGCTGGTATTGTGATATTTTTTTTCTCCCAATTTTCTTACGTTTACTCTTCCCTATTTTAGTTAGGTTATAGTTCCAGAATCTCTTAAAAAAATTTGGATAAGGATTAAAATTACGGAAAAGAAAAACTTTCAGGAAAGAGAGCTGCATACCAACTACTAAAGGAGTGTAGGGTATCTGTGTTAAAATCGGATGTAATCGCTGTTTGGTCTGTTGCATCACAGAAGGTTTGATGAAATTTGAATCATTTTTAAAACTAAGGGAAATATTTTTGTTTTTGGAATTTGGCTTCAAAATTTAACATTTTTACATATGGAAGACGATGGCTTATTTTTTAAAAAATAAAAAAATCGAAAGTCAAGTTATCATAGGGGCCAACGAGGTTTGATACCATATCTATGGAGTGCAGACGTCTAAGGATATGTTATTTTTTTATATATTTTTTTAATATATATATTTTTAAAAACGACGATACTGATATGTTAAAAGATATATTTTCTTTTTCTTAAAAAAATCTAGGATATAGATAAATTTAACATACAAGTTAATAACAATAGTACAAAATAGAATACAAACATTGAAATATAATGTAAAAAAAACATCTAAGATGTTGAAGTACAATAGTTAATAAAATGCAATAGAAAAGTGATTCATACTACAAATAAGAAGATGAAGATTAAAGGGAGAAGTATGAAGATAAACGAATAACTTCTTCATTGAATTGTTGAAGATATCCAAATGATTTATATTTTAGTGGATTTTGTGAGACTCAAATGTAAAAATGAAGATTAGATGATTTTAGGGTTTAGTTATTTATTTATTTTTTCCTTTTAGTTTGGGACTCGAGTAGTGAGTTTATTATATGAGTTGTTTGTCTTTTTTTTTTCTTTTTAAAAATGGTACGCGTAGAAATAGATACGTCAAATCGCGTGTCAGATACGTATCAAGGAAATATCGGTATCTGATATGTGTTTTATACGGATTCTTTGTCTCACATGAAGTATTTGTGTTTCATAGTACCACATGAAATAAATTTTCCAATCAAAAGTTTGAGATCAGATGTTAAAACACTCGAGAGATTAATAGTTGATTTCATATTCAAGATGGCTAAAGAATGATCCTTTACTTATCCAAGTAAAATAATCAACGAATGAGTTCATGACTTTTCAAAAGGTTGAAAGATTTTTAATTATTTAATTATTATGTTAGTTATAATTTTCCCAATAAATAAATCCACATTCAAAGCGGAATTGGTCTTTGAAAGTGCCTAGTACCTAACAAACCCTTTGGGACAATTCCAATAGAAATTAAATTTAAACAGCATTTGGAACATGTTGAAATTGAGAATATATATGTATATATGTCAATTTCAAGGGGTATATAAAGTTAAATTAATTTTGATTTGTATATCACACTTTGTAATTGTAAAGTAACATTTGCAAATTATGAATGATAAATTAACCATATGTGAATTTGTATATCACACTTTGTAATTGTAAAGTAACATTTGCAAATTATGAATGATAAATTAACCATATGTTATCACAGAACAAAAAAATATTTACTCTATCTTAATTTTAAATTTCTACGAGAAAATTTTCAAATATAGAAAAAATGTCCAACTATTTACATAAATAACAAAAAAAAAGAGATATTAATAAATTTTTATCATCTTAGATTTTTATACGGATAGGCTTTATGCCTCTATTAAAGAATATTAAAATTTTGTTATTTTGTATAAATAGTTTTCCTTATTTGTCTTTTTTGAAAGTTCTCATTTCTACGATATAATTTACTATTTTCTACCAACCAAACACACCATTCATTTCAAACTTTTCTAATTCGATTACTTTAAATTGTGAACCATGTATCACTTAAACAACCTTCTACTTTTTGTTTTTGAAAAAAAATATCTAGAATTGATAATTACAATATAATTTGAGTAGTCATGTCTAAGATTTAGCCCGACAGATTTAAACAAAGGTGAAAATTATACTTAAACAAGCACAAATTTTACAAAAACTAAAAATAAAATTGTTATGGAACGAAATGTGAATTATAATTGGGTTACCTAAAATATATTGAGGCTGGTTTGGAAAAGAATTCAAATTCTGTTTTATGTTTCCAGATTCACAAAATTCGGCAAATATCTAGTTGGCATGTGACCCACACAATGAAAATTCTGAATACGAAATTTTGATGTTTTTAAATGTATCAAGATTTTGAATTTTAAATCTTAAAATGCATAATTATATTAAATAAAGATAACAATATTTAGAAATACAATATGCCATATTATAAATTCAACTTATTTTTTAAAAATATAATATGTATTATGTAATGTATTATAAATTATATAATATTATAAAATAATAATTCATAAATTTTTTAACGTAAATCATATTCATAAATAAATCAATAATAATTTATTGTGAATGGAATATTAGTAGGTAGTTACACCTAATTTTAAAATTAAAAGTATATGTATCAAATATATTTTAAATAATTATTTAAATTAGAATTTCATTTTTAAATCCACTGAAGTCATATATTTAATGTCATATAGTTATTAAACTTCTGTTGGTCGTCGCTTAAAATCATATTTATTTGGTTGGAGCAGAAAAAAGGGGGGGGAAAAAAAACTTGAAATTCACAATGGAGCTACAAACTTCAAAGGGTTGCAGTGCGGCAATGGATTACGTCAGTGATGACTTCAAGAACACCGCCATTGGATGTAACCATCTTCCCTTTTGTCGTTCTCTGCATTATATAAGCTGCCATTGCCCACTGACCCACAAAGCAAATCCAAACCTAAACCCTTGATTTCACAATGGCCTCTGGGGAAGAGAAGTATCGTTCGCTTTTGCGTGGAGATGAAGAGAAAAACACCAAATGGAGATATGGGGTTCCTCCTAACTATGATGTTGTCAACAAACTCTTTGAAGAAGAGAGGACTAATGTAATTTATTGCTCTTTAGCCCTCTTTGATGTTCTAAATTTTTGTTCTGTTTTGTTTTTGTTTACATTTGGGTTGTAAATGTAAATGGGTGTAATCCCTTTTAAGCTTTTAACTTATAAATTTCATTGTGGAAGGTATGGCCTGTTGGGTCACTTGAAGAGAGGGTGCAAAGCCTAGTGAAAAATTTTGAGATGGAAATGTTCCATAAGATATCACGCAATGACTTCAGAACATTAGATTTAGACAAGTATACTTTCAGTCTCAATGGTATGAAGAACATAGGAACTTGCATCCTAAATGTTCGACTCTTATGATAAGCTTATGTTGTTTCATCAAGTTGATGATAAACTAAACAAAACAAACATTTCTCAATTCTCAGGAAGAAAGCCTTTAGCTGTTGAAGAAGTAAGTAAACTCGGAGGTTACAATCCCTTTCTTCAGACCTCTCTCCCTGAGGAGTATAGGTACTCTTACAGTGCTTGAATCTGTTATTTGGTCTTCTGAATGACCAAGCATGGATTCTCATATCAAACTTATTTTCAGACCTCTCTCCCTCTAACCTATTGATATTTCTCTCTTCTAATAATAAACTGATCTCTCCCTCTCCCCATAGGCGTAGGTAACACGTTGTCAGTGTTAGTGAACCATGTAAAGTTTTATGTCGATTTTTCTTACTGTTTATGTTTTCTTGCTTTCTTTATTGATTTCATAATAGGTACTATAATGCTGCAAAGGAGACTGCCGAATCGTCTCACCGAACTTTCAGTGCGACGTTCCTTAGAGGTTTTGCTCTTGAAATTATCCAAGTTTATTCAGGGCCCCCAAATATTGTGTTCAAGTTCAGGCATTGGGGCTACATGGAGGGGCCTTTTAAAAGCCATGCCCCCACTGGGGAGAGAATTGAATTCTATGGAGTTGCCATTTTTAAGGTAGCATCCAACTTCAATTCTTGCTTGTATGTGATAGAAACTAAATATATTGAATAATTGGTAATGGAACTACAAGATAAACCACATAGTTCGAGGTACTTATGACCAAACTTTCCTAACAAACTACTTGATTAATTAATAATATATCTTTAATATCCCTCTAATACCATTCCTATCAGTATGTTACTCTTTTTGACTTGTTCTTTATTGAACATTTTGACGAACCAGGTGAATGAGAAAGATAAAATTGAGGGGGTAGAGTTCTTTTTTGACCCAGCGGAATTGCTTGGAAAACTCCTGAAAGGTCCTAGCTTGGATGGCTTGGTTGAAAAGGCGGTTTCGAGCTGCCCTGTCTTGAGAAGCACGGGGTAGAATATTAATTTGTGATTCAATATTTCAATCTTCTACCAATTTATTGCCTGGGATTACAAGTATATCAAGAAGCAAACAAATGTAACCACATCATTATCTACTAGTTGAAATAAAGCTCTATCTCTTTCGTGTTCCTTTTTCTTTTTCACATTCTCTAGTCACTTTCAGTCTTTTTTTTTTCTCCCCAACTTAATTACTGAAATTCTATTCAGTATTTTGCAGCAAATCATGGAAATGTATATTGATCATATATGCACTGTCTAGAATTCCTGGCTTAACAACTTATCCATGACGGGATCTTTCTGTAACATTGGTTATTTATTTAGTATGTTCCCAAACCATGTAATGCAACAAGTATAGAATCCAATTCGCACTTCAAAGTCTAATACTTGTTCTGATATCAATCCTGAGTTCAAATCTATGAAGAGATGGAATGTTGAATAAATAGGTCAAAATCTGCTTAGAAACATATTGTATGGTCAGTTTATTTCACTGAACTTGCATTCAACTATAAAAGTAAAACTGGATAAACTTCAAACCTAATTTCAAGGATCCATTTGTTATGGGATTTCTGCATGAGGGCAAATGGTAGAAAATCTAGACCATGATGATCCACAAACATTAAATACAAGCTCTTTATTATTTTTTATATGTGAACTTCCTAGCACAATTAATAAATCATATCTATGAGCGATGAAAATAATGTCTATTGATCATTGAGGAACAGAGTGGCAACCTCTTTTTGTCATATCAGTTTTTCCTTTTCTGTTACACTCTATGCTAGTCTAATTCAAACCATCACTACAAATTTTCTCTCAATGCAGATAGCATCCAAGTTGGCAGCTACAGGGTTTGAGGATGATAAACACTGTTCTCTTCTGCATGGAGATGAAGAGAAAAACACCAATGGAGGTCTGGTATTCCTTCTGATTAATGCTGTGGTCAACACGCTCTTTGAAGAAGAGAGGACTAAGGTAGGGTTTTTTTTTTTTTTTTTTTTCCCTCACTATCAAAGATTGTTTTGTGGTGCAACCTTTTTCCTTTTCAGCATAGTAATAAAATCACTAGTACTCAAAATAAGTAATAGAGTAATCAATATAACATAGCATTTTCTTTTGATAAGAAGCATATTGGATATTGATTAGTGTATACTTAATCTCTTATATATATTCTTGAAACTCGTCCATACTTGCCTGGTTGGAGATTTACCACGAAACCCAATTAGCGATTATCAATATTAATTAGGAAGGTATGAGGTTGAAATAATATGAATACAAATTCTCCTACTTTGATACCCTGAAAAGTCGCCTTTAGGATGTAAAGATGAGTCTTTCCCATGAGTTTTTAACCCACAACCTTGCAATTGAAAGGTATAGCTAGCTATGCCACGTGGGAGAAAAGGTGTTGTACCTAATGGAAATCCAAGGCATGGAGATGTACTTATGATATCTATTTATTACTTTGTAATATTTGGGCGAACAAATATGATTTAGCGTTAACGTTGTATGGAATTTATCTAAAATCTTTTGAAACTCATGGTATGAGCAATTTGATGACCTTACATCAACAAGATCTGTTCTATAGGTTGTACTGTTGTGTCTTTGACTTCTAACGAGACAAGATATGATTTATTTGACAACAATCCACATGACAAACCCATCTGGAAGAAAATTGATTCTTCCATGGTTTAGCTGTTTTTACTTTTTAAGGTTCTTAACGAACTTCATCCCATAATATACATAATTAATCAAGAGAAATTTTAACAGATAGAAAAAATGTCTTATCTTTCGTAGATCGTAAATCGACTTTCTGTTCTTTCAAGGCTAGTTCCATTCTCTTTTAGTGTGATTGGTCTAATCAAAGCAGTAAGCCACAGCTCTATTCCCGACTCGAAATCTATCAAGGACTTGTAGGAAAGAATCTAACAGAAGCTTTTGAAAATGAAAGCGTGTAGAACTTCGATAAAGTCGTAAACTTCGGATCTCCCTTTCGTATTCATTCGACCTGAGGCAAAAGAGAAGTCATGCTATTTACAGAAATAACAAAAAAACACTGATAGACATTGATAGACTTATATCAACGTCTATCAGTGATAGAAACTGATAGAAGTCTATCAATGATAGAGGCTGATAGAAGTCTATCCGTGTCTATTAGTGATAGAAATCGATAGAAGTCTAAAACGACTAAATTTTGTTATTTTGTGTAAATAATTTGCCTTATTTTTCTATTTTTGAAAATTTCCCATTAATTAATTAATGAAGTCATTACATCATGAACCTGTCATTTATAATGAGAACATTAGAATCGTGGAGATGGCCTTCAAGTTGACTGCATAATTAAAGAGGAAGCTTCAAGTTGCCCCATCTTAAGAAAGAATGGTAGATTTTGAAGTTATCACTCAATATTTAATTGCATTCGGTGATATAAAATAATCATCCTGCTACTCTGGCTAAAGAGATGCACTCCATAAAATCCATAACCCTGGTTGACTAAAAACTTAAAATTGATATTGAATTGTTGAAACTTCCAACATTTTCTCTGGACAGGGCATTTGCTGCAGCATTTGTCAACTACTTAAGGAATTGGAACAACAAGCAGAATTTGGTAGCATAGCAAAAGCAAGTCTTTAGGAGATGATTGTTATTGCTTATAGACCCACACCTGTGATTTATTGATGATCAAGATGAAACATGGGTAAAAACTGATAAGACGTCCGAACTTACTGATGTTAAAGAATCATCTGACTAATTTTATCAGATAACATGGGGTTCAATCTCAAAACGATTTAACAACGAGAGAAACAACTCATCTATGTTATTAAGATTGTGAGGTCCTTTGATTGAGCTTAGATGGCAAACGAGGAGCTTATTCTCTGATACAGCTCCATTTTATTTAATGAAGCATGTAGACTGTGTTTCCGATCAAAACTGGTCTGTCGATACACGACTGATGAAGATCAAGTTTGAATTTGCATTCTTATGTGACAATGGAAAATGAAAAAAGAATTTGGAACTTTGTATATTTACACATTCTGCCTACTTTATTTACTCCACTCTCTGGTGGCAGTTCTGCTTTTGAATTCTGTGTTGACATAGTATGCTAATTTTGTGATATACAATTTTGCTTAGAAACAAAGATTATAGAATGTAGTTCTGAGCAAATCTGATTGTGTTAATCCTAAAATGTATTTGGTAGGTCTCATATGCATTATGCAATTTTTTTTTAGGTCAAATGACACTGCTTATAGATGGAGTGATTTAGAATGAGGCTTCTTTGATAACTAAGGAGAGATCTGAACTAATGCAGTTAATTTTGTCATACAATTTTGCTTAGAAACAAAGATTACAAACTGCATTTTTTGGAAAGAATTCAGTAACCACTTTCTGTATCATTCAGATCAAGATAATTGTTTTGTTGACATTGGCTAAACAGAAAACACCATATATTATGCAGTTAAAGATTACAACTCGAGGTGTGGCCTAGTAATTCTACTAGTTACATTACAAGCCTAACTGTTACATCGGTATGAAACAGAAAGATCCAGAAGTGTATGCCTAAAATACCTGCAGGAAGTTTAGATGGAAAAGAAGGAAACTTTCCTGTGGTACCTATGGCAGTTGTATTTATATGTTTTCTGTACATAAGAAAATGTAAATGTAACAAAGAGAACTCAAAACTTGGGAAGCTATTCTTCTTTTGTCTATTGGCCTTTCTTTATGCAGACTTTAAGCGATCTAACCTGTACAGTGTCTGGGAAAAAAAAAAAAACATGAACAGCTCAGCAGGTAAACTGTCATTGAAGTGGTTCTAATGCTGAAAGTAATACTTGTGTTTACCAGAATATTATGGATATCTTCTAGGAAAGGCGAGAGCTGGGAAACGAAGGAGTCTATTTCCTCCACAAGGGTGTCACTTTTTTCGTCTTTGGCCATTAGGAGATTAGCAAAGGTTTCACTATCTGGCACAAGTTTCAGAGCTATCTGCAAAAACCATAATATTCTTTTTTGTTTATAGAAAACTATCATGATCATCAGACTAGAGGCGAAGTCACAGAAAGGGATGAATATGACCCGTTGCAAATGCACAGAAGACTTAATCGTTGTTTGAAACAGATACAGGGATGAACAAGTAGAATTACTTTGAAAGCAGCAGATGAAATCCATCCATGCCATGGCTTTAGAGTAAGGTTGTAAGCATCCTCTACTGCTTGCTCCATGCTCAGCCTAGGTTCTTCTTTTGACTTTTGTAATAAGGACACTGTAAAATCCAGGGACCTATACCATCAGTAAGACAGCATAATTAGTGTCATACCTCATCTCTTTTCTCTTTTGTTCACAGGTGAATGAAAAGTTAGTATGGTCATTAAATTCAGAAGCAGTTTACTAAAGTTAGTCTCTTTATTAACTTTTGGTTTGTTTTCCTTGTTCCTATTCATATTATAATACCCATCTTGCTTGTCATCATTCTCACAGCTTTGAGTCACTTTATTTGTGTCCTAAGTCCTAACCTTAAACAAACTCATTAAAAGAATCCCATCGATGTTATTTTATGTTCATTTATAATACCTTATCAACAACTCCATAAAAGAGGAAGAGAGAGAGGGAGGTAGAATTAAACAGATGTCTTCTGGTTTTTATCAGAGAGTGATGAAACAGTTACAACAGTGAAAAACACAACAAAAGCCAAGGAAGGAACCAGTTAGCAGTAGTGAAGGAAGGAGAAACACTTCCACTGTAGAATTTTGAACCAACAATTTAATGAATGAAAATAATTACCTTGTCAACCAAAGAAAGGCTCTGCTACAGCTGGTAAGCTTTCTTGCATTACCTTCATTTGTCTCTTTCTTCAGAATTTCTACCATATTGGAATACATGGAAGGATCAGACTCATACATGGTCTCCAACCTCTGCATTTTATTCCACCATTTCATTTTATGTAAGTAATAGAAATAGAAACAAAAATGAGAGAGATTTATGCCATTTTGACGCTGTTTAAACCTGAATGTTCTGATATATGTCTTGTCTTAGAACAGTCATTGTTGGTCCTACCTTATCTGCAACAAAAAAAGACCGAAACCAATCTCATCTATCATGAACATTTCCTTTCTACAGTTCTCAAGACAAGCAGAGAGAGATAGAAAGAGAGAAATACCAAGAAATTGAAGGATCAAATTGCAAATAGAAAGAAATTGGTTGGTGGGTATGTCAGAAGCAGCATAATCAACAGGTTTAAACTTAGCCAACACTGAAAGCTCTGCTGTTGCAGCCCTCATTTCAGATTCCTTTTCCACTTCTCTCTTCCTCTTCATATATAAACTAAAACCCCTTCCCCTTCACTTCTTGGTTTTCAATATAACCCTTTGATTTTCAAATCTTCTCATAAAGGAAGGACTTTTCTTTCTTTCTTTCTTTCTCTTTCTTTCTTTCCTTCTTTCTTTCTTCTTCTCCTTCTCTTGCCTCTCTGTGTTGCTTAAAAAATATCCCCAACAAGCTTATCTCTGAGCTGAGCTCTCAGTAAAGTTGAGCTCCCCTTTATTTATATTTTCAATTTTCTTTTGTTAAAGAAGAAAGTTCACAAATTTAAGAAATGTTGATGGAGACTGCAGATTTGACCTCAATTATATCAGTAACCTCCCTGCTTAAATTATTGATTGAATCTTAAACAGGATTTTTTAATATTAATAAATCTCATACAGTTCAGCAAGTAGATAAGAATAAGGTTTGAGAAAGTTTTTATATTCCAATGAGAATGCACTATGCTTGTCTCTTAAATACAAATTCCAAAGCTTATAACAATAGAGTTTAATTGGTTGGGTTCCTTTGAATTAACTTTTTAGAATATGTTCGGTTTATTCGTGAAACGTAATGCATCAATGGTAATATAAAAAGTGGGGTTCAGTTGATTGCTTTTGTTGTTGTTCACTTGTATTCCATAATTGTAATGAACTGTGGAGACCACCTCGAAATCTATAATCAAATCACACAATCTAATTGAAGAAAAAATGGTGTTCAATCTGATTGTGCTTGAAAATTATGTGAGATCCACTATCTTTATCGTTACTGTTACATATATTACTATTGTAACAGTATGAGAATTATATGAATTTGTCATATTTATTGTTATCTTTACCTTTACCGTTACCATTAATTAGGGTCAAACAGTAACGGTCACAATAATAGTAAATGTGACATACTCATAATTTTAAGTAAATGCGATCTAAATCAATCCAATTACGCTTGCGATTTAGACTCATTACAATTGATCCATCCATGGAATTTCATTATTATTATACTAATTTTTGTTACGGTTGGGTAAACGTGAGGTTAGTTGTTTACTTTTGAAAAACAAAAAATCTATTTTCATCAAATTTGTAGTGTTTGATAACAAATTTTCAAAATTACTTTCTAGAAAACAAGTTTGAGAAATAAGTTATTTTAAGAAAAACACTTGAATTTAAATTTTTAGAAAAAAATGTTTTTGATTGTTTTAATTCAAAATTCCTTTTCAATCTAAAATGACTAAAATACTCTCACACTACTTTATTTCATGATTTGTCGCCAGAAATTACCACTGCAAACGGTTGTCTTTTGTTGCCACCAACTAACTCCTGACCATCACCGCCGACGTCGATACCTTCGACAACTATTGCCACCTACTAGTTATGGTGCTTTAAATATAAATTTGAATTTATTAATTTTTGTTAGAAAAAAAGTCACAAACAAAAGAATTTCTTTTTTTTTTTTTTTTTCAAAGACAATCCAAAATGCACCCCTAATTGCAACACCATTTCATACCGTTTTCATTTTTTCACTCATTTTCATAACTTTGTTAAAAGAATACATTTCTTTCAAGTTATGTATTACTTAGGTAAGATTTACTTTTTACTATTGAATTCATAGGTAAAATAAAAGTGAAAATAATTAGTACTCGTTGAAAAAGGTAAATAAAATGATATGAAAAAAAGATTATTGTTTGTGAATTATGATAACTTTAGAAATGGTAAAGGTGGAAAGAAATAGAAATAAAGCAAGTCCTAAAAAAAGTAGCCAAAGTATATCATGTCTCCAAAAAGAATACAACTTTCATGGATATATATCTATCAATGTTCTCATAAATCCAATAATATTATACCAAAGTATTAGTAAAATATTCTAGAATATCAAGATAATTATAACCGTTAAATAAAAACAAACAAACAAATATATATAATATCGAGATAATGTTAAATTACAAGTTTACTCTATGAGAGTTTTTTTTTCCAATAAATTTTTTGAAACCTTAATGTCAAATAAGTTTTATCAAAACTTATTTATATGTTCATGAATTTAAAAAACATATTAAATGAGTTGAAGTTTTATTAGATACAAAATAAAAAATTTAGAGACTTATAAGACCCAAATCAAAAGTTTAAGGACTTACTAAATATTTTTAAAATTCAAAAGTCTTTTCGATCCGTTATTAGAGAGAAAAATATCTTTTTGACCCAAAAATGATAGTTTTCGAACCTAAAATAAATATAATTAAAGCTAAA
This sequence comes from Benincasa hispida, assembly GCF_027475165.1. Classification (NCBI taxonomy): domain Eukaryota; kingdom Viridiplantae; phylum Streptophyta; class Magnoliopsida; order Cucurbitales; family Cucurbitaceae; genus Benincasa; species Benincasa hispida. Next base: position 45,003,031 of record NC_143481.1, on the reverse strand, counting down.
AAAATATTATTTATTATTTATGCAAAGGGTTTTACTAAATTAATTATTTTTGGGAAAATTACCTTTTTAAGTCTCAAAGTTTTGAAGAATACGTGCATTTGGTTTCCAAGTTTTAAAAACGTAAATTTTTAGTCACAAAGTTTATGAAAATAGGTCTATTTGGTTTGTGAATTTTCAAAATGTACCTTTCTAATCCCTAAATTTATACAAATAGGTTTAAAAAGTCATTGAAGTATTTTTATTTGATTTTTTAAAAATAATTATATGATATTTAAAATTAGAAAAAATAGTTTTAGAGAGGATGTGATTTTTAAAAGTTATTCTTCTAATTTAAAATGTAATATAATTATTCATAATAACAGTATAAAGTTATATTGGGGATTTTTAAACCTATTTTTAAAAATCAAGGAACTAAAAAGATACATTTTGAAAATTTAGAGACCAAATGAGATTAAAAACATACATTTTAAAATTTAGAGACTAAACACACGTATTCTTAAAAAATTTGAAGACTGAAAAAAGTAAATTTTCCATTATTTTCGAGCGTTTCCTAGTTTCTATAATTTATTAGGAATATTTACCGATATTAATACGACTTCAATACATGCCTATGCTTGCTGACTAGTATAAATTTCAAATCATTTCATCAATATATATCTTAAAAAGAGAATAAAACTGATTAATATGTTTATAGAGTAAAATGATATCGTCGTAAAAAAAAAGATTAGATTATAAGTTAGATCCTTATAATAGCTGTAGAAAATTAAAATTTAGTTCTTATAATTTATATTTAGAATTTAGATTTTGAAACTATTTTGAAATTCTAATAAATTATAAAGACTAAATTTTAGTTTTTAAGATTATAGAAACTAAATTCATCGGATCAAAATTTTAATTTAACAAAAAAAAGGTAAAAAAAAATGAAAAATGGAAGAACTAAGACCATATTTGGTAACCATTTTATTTTTTGTTTTTGTTTTTGAAAATTAAGCCTATAGACACAACTTTCACCTCCAAATTTCTTTATTTGCTATCTACCTTTTACCAATGGTTTAAGAAACCAAGCCAAAATTTGAAAAAAAAAAAGTAGCTTTTGAAAATTTGTTTTTGTTTTTAAAATTTGACTGAAAATTCAATCATTGTACTTAGGAGAGATGTAAATTGTGATAAGAAATGTGGCAAAAAAATAGGCTTAATTTTGTACAATTATTCCCTTTTTCATTTATTTATATCCAATTTTTGTATATTTTTTCCTATTTTCGAAACTACTTTAATGGTTTAATGGTGAGGAGAGAAAATACATTTATTATAGAGAGAAAAAATGTATTTAATATAATTTTTCTCATTTATCAATTGGAAAAAAAAAATACATTTATTGTAATTTCTTTCCATTTTCCAATTTGGAAAAAAATGCATTTAGTGAAATTTTATTTTCTATTTATGTTGGTTTTTACGTATCAACTTATTGGTTTTTTTGGCAGATTAATGGTTATTTTAAATATATCTTAGAATATTTTTTGAGTTATTTTAAATATACCTTAGAACAATTTATTAGGTATTTGGAAATATTCTAACTAATATATGAAATATACTTTAGTCTATAAATTAGAAATTGACTCAATGTTTGACATAAATTATAGTATAAACCAATATATGAACTATACCACAGTATATAAATCTTCATAAATTTCATTTACACATATATATTATAATACATGAAGTCTAAATAAAAAGAAAACACTCTCGTTTATATCAAATAAACGAATACATATACCACAATATATATCAAATTTCCTACAGAAGCTAAAAAAAGTACATATATATCATAGTATATATAAAAATAGGAAAAAATAAAACTAAAAGTTGAGTCGGGTCCGCCCCTTGTCTGCTTCGAGTCCGCCATCATCGTTCATTTACTCCGAGTCCACCGTCGTCGTTTATTTGCTCTGAGTCCGCCATCGATGTTCTTGCCGTCCCGTGCTCGCCTCGTTGTCGAATCATCCCATGCCATCTGTCTTCCGCTTGTAACTCACACCGTCAGAAGGAGAAAAAAGAGGGAGGGAAAATCAAAAAAGAGAGGGAAGAGGAAGAAATTACCTTGAAGTATGGGGGAGAGAATATATGCATAGAGAGAGAGAAAATGCAGGGGAGAGAATAATAATAATATATATATATATAACGTATGTGAGTTAAATTGTAAAAAACCACTGATATTAGTGAAAATAGAGAAAACAATAATTTTTTTTTTTTTTTGTAAAAAATAAAATGTTCAAACATTAACGTAATATGGATCTATTTTTAAGTTATTTTATGTAAAAATTCCATAGGTTAATTGTTGTGCTACAGCTTGACCCATGCCACTCAAGCTTGTGACCCACCAAAATCAACTCTTTTTTATTTAATCAAAGTAGAAGAAATTAATGTAATCTATGAACTATCCAACTAATTACCAAATATGGTTTTAAAAAAAAATAAAAATTTAAGAATAATGTTTTGAAAATATTAATATTATAAAGGAGGTAAGAGATTGAAATTTACGAACAACTAAAATAAAGATAATTATGGAAATATTTTAGCATTGCCGACAAACTAAAACAATTGGAATATAATATAATTATGTGAGAGTATATATAAATAAATTATGTGAGTATTATAATTAACAGAGGTTGAACTAACAATTTTGAATTATAAAATAAAGCAATTACGTATGCATATACGCAGCTAATGACGAAGTGAATCGCTATAATTTTGTATTTTTATTGAATTTAGGGTTTTTTATATATTGGTTAATCAAGTTTTATTTTTTTAATTACGTGACGTAATGTCAATTGATAATGTCAGTAGCTTATTATTATTATTATTATTTTTAGTTTTAGCTAAACCATTCATGACTGGAACCATCTTTACTATTGCTATTATTATTATTTTTTTTTGATAAATTAGTTTCATTTTGTTTATATGATTGCATAGTTTTCAAATTCCTATTTTGATTAAAATGATTAAATGGGATTAGAGCAAGCAAATTTGATTAATTCTCCTATTATTACAAACTTGCATGCTCTTTAGAATATTCTTCTATAAAAATTGGATTCTGTTAACTTTTTTGGTATTGTGGAGGATATAAAACCTTGTATAAAATTTTAATGGTAAACTACCCTCATGCATATAATTATATTAGAGCGCAAAACCTAGATACTATGGTTTATTGGGCAGCAAATTAGGCTCGGTTAATAGAATAAAGTTATCGTTAATAAATAATAAAATATTTGATTGCATCGAAGACAACTCAAACTAAGTTTAAATAGATTTTCAAGAGTTGTTTGACAGAGAATCCAGATTCTAGTTTATGTTTTCAATTTCACTAAGTTCAACAAATATGTATTTAGTAGATAACCCAAATTCTGTTTCTAAAACTTATTATTTTCAGATTTCGGGATCTAAACAATACAAATTCTGAAAACTAAAATAACAATAGAGAAAGTATTTAATAAATGTAGTTCTTGTGTATTTTCATTTGATTTACTCATGCTTTTATACATAATATAGGAAGTGTTATATGGAAAAAATACAAACACAAATTAAGGAGATAATTGTATTTACAAATAAAGGCATAAATTGAGGAGATGATCAAAGATGGAAGATTTTGGAATATTCTCTAATACCATCCCTCAGACTAAGAGAAGTTGGAAGTTTGTCCTGCAGAGATAAGAAACTGTGAGATGATAAGGGTTTGGTAAGCAGATTTGCAAGTTGATCTTTGGATGAAATGAAGCAAATAGAGATATCCTTGCGAACAACCTTTTCTCAAACAAAATGATAATCAATTTCAATGTATTTGGTTCGAGCATGGAAGATGGTTGTTTGCCAAAGAAATTGCAGAAACGTTGTCCCACCATAAGGTTGGAGGAGTATGTAAACGAACATGAAGATCATAGAGAAGTTATTGTATCCAATAAAGATCTGTAGTTGTTGTTGCAAGGGATCAATATTTTGCTTCAGTTGATGAGCGAGAAATAGTGGGTTGCTTTTTAGTAGACCAGGAGATTGGACCGGATCCAATGAAGGCAATGAAACCAGAAGTGAAACGACGATTAGATGTGTTGCCAGCCAAATCAGAGTCATAAAAGGCATTGACAGATAAATCACCTCGACAAAAAATAATACCAAGATGCATAGTGCCACAAAGATACTAAAGAATGCGTTTGATAGCTGAAAAATGAACAACAGTGGGGCGATGCATAAACTGACTTACACGATTCACAACAAAGGCAATGTCAGACGAGTGAAGGTGAGATATTGTAAAGAACCAACAAGCTAGTGATAAATTGTTGTGTTAGTAAATAAAGATGCTAATGCATAAAGATCAATTGTTGTATACATAGAAGTGAAGTGGAACATGTTTTAGTAGAAGACATTCATGAGGTGGCAAGATCAATGAGATTTTTGGCTTGATTGACAAAAATTCCAGTAGACGAAGAGTGAATTTCCCGACCAAAGAAATATTTCAATGGCCCCAGATCAGAAATCTGAAATTCAACTGCCAATTGTTGCTAAAGAACAATAAGAGTCATGACCAGTAACAATAATATCATCTACATACAACAACAAATAGGTTAAAGAAGATCCATCAGAGCGAATAAATAATGATGAGTTAACAACAGAAGCAACAAATCTTAATGTAAATAAATAAGAGATGAAGTGATCAAACCATGCTCGGGGCCTGTTTGAGACCATAGAGGATTTTGCGAAGAAGACATACATGATCAGGAGATGATCTATCTAGAAACGACATATAAACTGTTTCGTGAAGGAGACCACGGAAATGCATTTTTGACATCCAATTGAGTTAAAGGCCAATTGTATTGAGCAACTAAAACAAGTATTACCTGTATAGTTGGTTTCTTGACTACGGGACTAAATGTTTCTTAAAAATCGAAGTCTTCAACCTGATAGTAACATTTAGCAACTAATCGAGATTTATAACGATCACTAAACCATCCAGATTATATTTGGTTCGAAAGACCCATTTACAACCAACAACATTCATTGATGAAAGGTGAGGTACTAAAGACCATGTACCTTGTTCTTGAAGAATATTGAATTCCTCACACATGGAAAATCACCATTCAGGATATTTAGAAGCCTCAGTGTAAGTTATGATAGATGTTGGAACGGATGATGAGTGTGTAGATAAGAAGGCCTTTGGTTTAAAAATGCTAGACTTTGCTCGTGTTTACATTGCATGAGTATTCAATATTGATCTGGCTGTTGTTGAAGGTTGATCAATAATGTTATTACTTATCTTCCACTTGTCCTAAAGCGAGTGGGGTGTACAAAACAACTAGTACAAAACAATAAACTAGGGCACTAAGGCCCAATACAAAAATCTCCCACTTGCCCTAGTCCAGCCGCGGGCGGTCCTGTAGACCCATGCTCTGAAGGTGACCTAAAAAATTGCAGGTGTGAGAGCCTTCGTAAACGGGTCAGCAATATTGTGCTCAGAAGCGATCTTCGTGACTATCACGTCCCCTCGATGCACTATCTCACGGATGAGATGATACTTCCGCTCTATATGTTTGCCATGCTTGTGACTTTTAGGATTTCTGGAGTTCATCACAGCACCACTATTGTCATGATAAAGAGTGATGGGCCTAGACTATCTGGAATAACTTCCAGATCTGTCAGGAACTTCCTAAACCACACGGCCTCCTTAGCTGCTTCACAAGCCGCTACATACTCGGCCTCCCTCGTGGAGTCGGTGATGCACCCTTGCTTAGTACTTCGCCACACTACTGCTCATCCGTTAAGAATGAAAACTGACCCCAAAGTGGGTTTCCGAGAATCCTTATTAGTCTGAAAGTCAGAATCTGTGTATCCAGTAAGGATCAAATCCCTAGTTCCATACACGAGCATGTAGTTCCTCGTTCTTCGAAGATACTTAAGGATGTTCTTGACTGTGGTCCAGTAACCTTATCCTGGATGAGACTGATACCTACTGACTATTCTCATAACATAGCAGATGTCTGGTCTAGTACAGAGCATCACATACATCAAACTGCCAACGACAGATGCATATGAGACCCGTCTCATCTCCTCAACTTCTTGAGGCGTCTTAGGGCACATTTCCTTAGACAATGTAACTCCATGCTTGAAAGGCAGTAGACCCCTTTTGGAGTTTTGCATCGAGTACTTGAGCAACATCTTGTCAATGTACGATGCCTGAGACAGCGCTAGCACTTTGTTCTTCCAATCCTGAAAGATTTGAATACCAAGAACAAACTAAGCCTCTCCCAAATCTTTTTAGAATTGAGTCACTAGCCAATTCTTAACTGCAGTCAGTAGTCCTACATCATTCCCAATGAGTAGGATATCGTCTACATATAACACTAGGAAAACTACTGAACAGTTGATGATTTTCTTGTAGACAAAAGGCTCATCAACGTTTTGGTCAAAAGCGTACGATTTGATCGCAGTATCAAACTAAATGTTCCAAGATCGAGACGCCTGTTTCAGCCCATAAATGGACCGATTCAATTTGCAAACCTTTTGCTCTTGACCTTAGGGTTATGAATCCCTCGAGCTGCACTATATAAATGGTCTCCTCAAGATTACCATTCAGAAAGGTAGTCTTGACGTCCATTTGCCATATCTCATAGTCATAAAATGCGACAATGGACATGAGGATGCAGATAGACTTCAACATGGCAACAAGCGAGAAAGTCTCTTCATAGTCGACTCCCTCCACCTCGATATAACCCTTTGCCACAAGTCCAGTCTTGAAGGTTTGTACCTTCCCATCGGCACCCTGTTTCCTCTTGTAGATCCATTTGTAACCTATAGGTTTTACCCCATCAGGTTGATCTACAAGATCCCACACTGAATTGAAGTACATCGACTCCATCTCGAGATCCATGGCTTTGATCCATTCATCCTGGTCAACATCCTCCATTACCTTCTGATAAGAAAATGGATCCTCAACGTCGTCATCGACTACCATAGCTAGAATTTCTATGAAACCTAGATAACGAACAGGTGGGTCGAAACTCTCCCACTGCGTCGAGGTTCCCTCAACTCTTGAGGTGGAACCGACCTACCATATGAACTATCATAAAAAACTCTTGCTGATGAAGCAGGCCCTTCAACAACTCTTGTTGAAGTTTCAGTAGTTTCATTGGAAAGCTCACGTAACACGATCTTACTATGTGGACTGTGCTCCCTAATATGATCCTTCTCCAGGAAGGTAGCATTCATAGACACAAACACCTTATTTTCCGTCGGATCATAAAAATAACATCCTCGTGTACCTTTAGGGTAGCCTACAAAGAGGCATAACCTCAACCGTTGTTCCAGTTTCTTTGGATTAGCCTCAAGCACATGTGCTGGGCAACCCCACATGCGAAAGTGACACAAACTAGCTTTACGCCCGTTCCATAACTCCAGAGGTGTCCTCGCAACACTCTTGGAAGGAACACAGTTGGGTATATACACTACAGTCTCTACTGCAAAATCCCAAAATGAGTCCGGTAAGGAAGCGTAACTCATCATCGACCGAACCATGTCCAACAAGGTTCTTTTTCTCCTCTCTGCTACTCCATTCTGCTGAGGTGTACTTGATGTTGAGAGTTGGGAAACGATTCCATGTTCTACCAAATAGTTCTGGAACCCTGAATCCAAAAACTCTCCACCTCGATCCGATTGAAGTGTCTTAATTCGTCTATCCAATGCATTTTCAACTTTTCAAAAGATTCAGACTTTCGTTGCATCAAATAAACATACCCATACCTAGAGTAATCATCAATAAAGGTGATGAAATACTCATAGTCTCCCCTAGCTCGCACATTCATTGGACCACAAATGTTAAAATGCACTAACTCTAGAGGCTCTTTGGCTCGATAACCTTTTCCAGTAAAAGGTCTTTTAGTCATCTTGCCCTCAAGGCAAGATTCACACACCGGTAAAGAATTTTCCTCCAACTCGCTTAGAAGTCCATTCTTCACCAATCTCTCAATCCTATTTAGATTGATGTGCCCTAATTGAAGGTGCCAAAGTTGGGTATTTTCTTTTGGAGAAATCTTTTGTCGTTTATTTTGAGTTACGACAGTTTTAAACATCTCTATGTTATGGAGGGAACTCGTTGCTAACGGTTTTAGCACATACAAGTTACTTTCTAGATATGTTGAACAAATTTCAACTCCATCTTTATGAATAAACACTTTATTTAATTGAAAATTAAGAGTATAATTACACTGTATCAGACACTTTACAGAAATTAAGTTCCTTTTCAACTCAGGCACCACATAAACATCATCTAAAATGATAAACTTCTTTTGTAAAGTCAACTGGATCCCTTCCACTGCCACAGTTGAGACGACGTGCTTGGTGCCTACTCGCATCGTCATCTCACCAGCCTCCAGCTGTCGCTAGGATCTAATCCCCTAAAAAAAAAGAACAAACATAATTAGTGGCCCCAGAGTCAATAATCCAGGTAGAATCATCATTCTCTACTAAACAAGTTTCCAACACTAGTAAATCATATTTACCTTGTTTTGCCTTGGCCTTGGCCTTAGCCTTTTTCTTCTCCTTGATCCAGTGAGGAAAATTCCTCTTCTAATGCCCATCCTGGTTACAATGGAAACACTTTCCTTCGTCTCTGGGCGTTGGTCGCCTTCCCCATTGGGCGACAGGCGGTGGGTTAGCAGGCACCTTCCCCTTACTACCTTTCTTCTTCTTCCACTTGGTAGTGTTAGAAGTAGAAGGTGCAGACTTAGTCCCTGAGGTCGAACCTCGATGGAACTTCTTTGATGAAGTGGCAACACTTGCCTCACCAATCTTCTCCTCCTTGCTTTTCAGTAAGGATTGGAATGTCTGCAACTCGTTGGGGAGAGTTATAAGGGCATAATCCAGTTTGTTCAGTATGGCATTACTAACAAAGTGCAGGAAACTATCCGAAAATGAATGTAGGATAGTGCTAACCTGGCTGCCCTCATCGATTCGATATCCATTAATTTCCACCACGTTGAAGTGAACCATCATATTAAGCATATGTTCTCGAACAGAGGTGTCTTCCTCCATTTTAGAGTTGAAGATGCATTTGAGAGCCTCGTGCTTTAGTTGTCCAGAAGGTTGTCCGAACATTCCCCGTAGGGACTCCATGATCTCACGCGCTGAGACCATAGACTCATGCTTCTTGACCAAAACGTCATTAAGACTAGCCAAGATATAGGCTCGGGCCTTCTTGTTCGCCCGTGTCTAGCGTTCATAGGCCTCCGAACATTTTGAGTGATATTTTGAGGTGGAATAGGAGGACACTCCTCCATAAGGATGAACATGAGATCATTGATGATCAAAATGGTTGTGATCATGTGTTTCTAACTAGCGTAATTTTCGCTAGTCAGTTTGTCAGAGCTTAGTAGAGCTAATGTCGCTGTACCCATATTTATGTTGCTGAAAAACGAACAAACTTAATAAGTTTATGCAATACCACATTTTAACACCAATTTATTTTTAGAAAAATAGTTTCCATGTACCCTAAGTGAAAAGACTTCTATTTTGCAATGATGCCTCAATAAAGCAAGACAAACGTCACCGGTGGTAGAAACAACTTTTTTTAACTACACCTAACAGTCACCATTCGTTCGGTCCATTGTTAACCCTTAAAAATTCTGCGTAAGTGTAACCCCTCGTTTTCAGCCCTAGAGTCCTGCCTTAATGCGCCAACCGTAGAGAAAAAGCAGATTAGGAAAAGAGATTAAAACGACCTTATCCTATACAGGAGATCAGATAAAGAATTGTGCAAAACTGCCATCCTATAGGGGGACACTTCCAAGGTGCCTTGAGGCAATGCACAGAAACGTTATCCAACCTAACGAGAGAAACCGTGGGATTGCTGTCGCACGTCCCGCTCCCTCTTACTATGAACATTCTCTCTTTCCACCTTGATATTGACCTACCCAAACACCATCCTTTAGGGAGACACTCCCAGGGTTCCACGAGACCGAGGATAAATATCACGGTGTGAACATAAAGGTGAAGTATCATATACCCCAAGTACCTCCCATTGAATGTTCTACCTAGAGGTTCATTAACTTAGATCATCCGACTACTGATTTTATCCAAGTCAGTTTAATTTGCTAAAAAACAACTCTTATCTTTGAAATTAAACAAGTTCAAGTAGTCATATTAAACTATTTAACAGACTGTCCTCAAATTTGCATGCATGCATCAAATCTATCTAATTCACCTTTCCAGGTAAGTTCCCAGGTAGAAGTGTTCCGTTTCCGTCAACTTCCTAGCCTAGACAAAACCCACCTTAGACAAAAGGTCTCTCAGATAGATTTGCTACACTTTTAATATTTTATTAGTCAATTTAATCCTATTAAACTGATTAAAAGATTAAACCTTAGGTTGCTAATCTCATTAGAATCGTGATCTTAGGTCTATCACCACCAAGTTTTAAAACATGCTATACCTTAGGTTGCGAAATGATCATTCCAAATTCCATTCGAAACTGAACATACACAATTATAGTCAAGAAACGGAAACTAACAGGTTATGCACAATACAAAATTACAGCATGCTATACAATACGATTAAGGGAAAGATTATACATACCTTTGAAGTCTCATGCTTCAAACTCCCTTGATCACGAATGCTCGTTCAATCTCCAAGACTACAATACATGAATGCTCGAACACAGCGATCGCAACATATCACGAACAACAGTAAACTCGAACTTAACGATCTCCAAGATCACGAACCCAACGAACGACCTCCAAAAACCTCGACGTTAGTTAAGTTGAGTAAGACACCACCACAATGGCTACCTTGGTATTCTCGGTGTGAGAATCCAGAAGTGTGAGCTTTGGGTGGACTTGGTTAGAGGAAGAGACCAGAGGAATAAAAATCGTGTATACGATTGAGCAAGTGGGAGATGAGATGAGTCTATCGTGTAGACGAATGCTCAATCATTTAGAAGACGACAAGCTCTTGTATAGCAAAAGCCCCACAATCGAATAGAAGACGACTGACTGAGTGAACTTTCGTGTAGTGTCACTCCACGATCGTTTAGTCTCTCTTCAGTTATCGTTTAGTGAATCCAATTCACTTGACAGCAACTCCATGAGTTTTTTCCCGAGATTGGAAAATCTCAAATCTACTAAATTTAGGAAAACATTTTTCCTTTTATCTCACCGTTACCATGAAAACCACCAATAACCTCCCACTCAATTAGTTATTAGAGAAAAAGATATAATTATCCAATAATTAATATTATTATAAATGTATATGATAACCAACTTACCATATTATATTTATAACCTATAGTTTTAATATTTCATCTCATGAAGCATATAAACCATAGTTCTTTTTCTATTTCATGGTACTTAATGTAAATTTCATTTACATTAATCCTCCACTTGATGTATCTCATACATCACATCGATCATATCATATATAATCAAATTTTCTCTAGTCATTTTGAACATTTCAAATTAACACCAGGAAATGATTCTCAACTTGAATCCATTGAGCTACCAAGGGGACCTTATGGACCTGTAGCTTGAAGCTCCAACGGTACATGAATAACTGACTAAACTCTTTAGTCACGAGATCCATCATCCATTAACTTCCAGGCACTCCATTAAAGACCGCCAATTACACTCTTTTTACTACAGATATATTTTTTGTCCATATCAACCAATCAAGAGTGCGATAACCCTTCATAGATCGCTCGTAAGTACAGCTAGGCCAATAATCGTTATGCATCTGTAGTTACATCTAACTCTTTAAGTACCACTGATTCTCTAATGAACATAAGTCATAGTCCTACTATGACTTAGTCCTCTCTCCAAAGAGAAGCTGTGGCCATTATGTTCAAGACCCGGAATAAGCCCTTAAGGGAGCAATCTATCTACTTACCCTTACTTTGGGAAGGAGTGAATTCCATCTTGTGTAACTGAGTTCCCAGCTCCCAAATCAAAAAAATCCCTAAAAAGTTAGGCATGTTGAGTTGGCAATCTGACCACTCTCACCTATACTATTCAAAGGACAGCCCTCAAAGGCAGGAGTTCTTAAAATACTCAGGATTGAGGTCAAGTCACCTATGGTCGTTTAGGTGAGATGTAAGTCTCAAGTATCAATGGCATTATATAAAGAGACTAGTCATCTCGTGGTTTGGTCTTATACATACTCTTTGTATAGGACACCCCATTCGCATGTCTTCACATGAATGGTAAGGATCTATCATCTGTAATAGTTCACAACAATTGTAAACCTTTACAAAGCGAGCCATAATTGTAGTGTCACTAGGATCAGGTATACCTCCTTAATCCTTATACTACAGACCTTTCTAGGTTATCACTTAAGACATGATCCACTTATATATCTCATATACATGCTTAAATTTTCAAACAATAACCATGGAGCTTTGTTTATTGGATATGAGTAAATGCCAAATAAAATAAATCTTATTTTATTTATAACAATGTGTACAGTTTACAAACTACGAGACTTTGGGAGAATTAGGACATCAATTCCAACAATCTCTCACTTGTTCTATTGCCTCGGGAGACTAATGTACAATACAAGATAAATTACAAGTATAATATACAATAAACTAGGGCATACACTATACTCCAGTATCATCTCCCACTTGCCCTAGACAAAATGCCACATGTCCCGTAGACCCAGACTCTCTAGGTGACCCTCGAACACTTTAGCCGTGAGAGCCTTTGTAAACGGATCAGCAACGTTGTGCTCCGAGCGATCTTCATGACTATCACATCACCGCGATGCACAATCTCCCTGATCAAGTGGTATTTTCGTTCTATATGCTTGCCTCTATGAAGACTCTGAGGCTCCTTCAAATTTGCCACAGCCCTGCTATTATCACAATAAAGAGTGATCGGCTAATCCATATTTGGAACAACTTCCAAATCTGTAAGGAATTTCCTCAGCTAAAAAACCTTCTTAGCTGCTTCACAAGCGGCTATGTATTTGGCTTCCATAGTGGAGTCTGCGATGCATCCTTGCTTGATGCTTCACCATACTATAGCCTCTCCATTCAGAGTGAACACTAACCTCAATGTCGATTTACGAGAATCTCTATCAGTCTGAAAGTCAGAGTCTGTGTATCCTGTAAGGATCACATCCTTATCTCCATACATAAACATGTAGTTCCTCGTTCTCCGAAGATACTTGAGGATCATCTTGACCGCCGTCCAGTGATCAAATCCTAGATTGGACTGATAATGATTGACAATCCCCACTGCATAGCAAATTTCGGGTCTGGTACATAACATTGCATACATTAAGCTTCCAACAGTTGAAGAATAGGGAATTCGTCTCATCTCCTCAACTTTCTGAAGTGTCTTAGGATATTGATCCTTAGACAAAACGGTTCCATGCCTGAAGTGTAACAAACCTCTCTTGGAATCCTGCATCCTGTACCTGATCAACATTTGATCGATGTATAATGCTTGAGACAAGGCTAACCTCTTGTTCTTACGATCCTAAATGATCTGGATCCCTAGAACATACTGCGCCTCACCCAAATCTTTCATTTGGAATTGAGCAGCTAGACACTTTTTAATGTCAGTTAGAAACCCTACATCTTTCCCAATGAGTAGGATATCATCCACATACAGTACCAGGAAAGCTATTGAGTTGTTAATGATATTCTTGTAAACACAAGGCTCATCAACGTTCTGATCAAAGCCAAACGATTTGACCGCACTGTCAAATCTTATGTTCTAAGATCTAGACGCTTGTTTCAGCCTATAAATTGACCTATTAAGCTTGGAAACTCTTTGCTCTTGATCTGTAACTACAAACCCCTCTAGTTGAGCCATGTAGATGGTATCCTCAAGATTACCATCAAGAAAGGCAGTCTTGACGTCCATTTGCCATATCTCATAATCATATAATGTGGCTATAGACAGGAGTATCCTGATAGGCTTAAGCATGGCAACAGGTAAGAATGGGTATAACCCTTTGCCACGAGTCTAAACTTAAAGGTTTGCACCTTTCCATCTACACCTTGTTTTCGCTTGTAGATCCACTTACATCTTATAGGTTTTACCCCATCAGGCTAATCCACAAGCTCCCAGACTTGATTGAAGTACATAGACTCCATCTCCTAGTTCATGGCCTTAATCCACTCATCTTTGTCAATATTCTCCATTGCTTGCTTAAAAGACAATGAATCCTCGACCTCATCATTAGAAGTGACGTTTTGGGCTTCAGTCAAATGCATGTAGCGATCCGGTGGGTTCATAACCCTCCCACTACGTCGAGGCAATCTCAACTCTTGAGTTGATTGACTAGATGTACCGACCTCAACAACTCTTGTTAATCTATCAGTCTGTTCAATAACCCTTGTTGAACCCTCAGTAATATCAGTCTCACTAGAAATCTCATGTAAAACAAGCTTATTTCTTGGTTTATGATCTCAGATGTGGTCTTCTTTCAAGAAGATAGCATTTTGTAGAAACAAACACTTTGTTCTCACTTGGATCATAGAAGTATCCACCCTTCGTTTCCCTAGGTTAGCCTACAAAGAGACAAACTTTTGAACCCGATTCTAGCTTCTTTAGGTTAGTCACAAGCACGTGGGCCGGACATCCCCAAATCCTGAAGTGACATAAACTACCTTTACTGCCTCTCAACAACTCAAAGGGTGTTTTAGAAACACTTTTCGAGAGAATGTTATTCAAAATATAACATGCAATCTCCACTGCAAAACCCCAAAACGAGTTTGGAAGATGAGCATAACTTATCATAGACCGAATCATGTCCAACAAGGTTCTGTGTCTCCTTTCTGATACACCATTCTGCTGAGGTGTACTTAGGGCCGAGAGTTGGGACGTAATTCCATGTTCTATCATATAGTTCTGGAATTGAAGGTCCATATACTCTCCACTACAATCACATCATAGTGTTTTTATCTTCTTACCTAACAAGTTTTCAACTTCAGCCTTATACTCCTTGAACTTTTCAAGGGCTTCAGACTTACGTTGCATTAGGTAGAGATACCCATACCTTGAATAATCATCTATGAAATAGATTAAATATTCATACCCACCTCGAGCTCTAACACTCATCGAACCATAGAGGTCTGAATGTATAAGCTCCAAGGCTTCCTTGGCTCTGTAACCTTTTCCAGTAAAAGGTCGTTTGGTCATATTGCCTTCGAGGCATGATTCACACACCGACAAGGAGTTTTCTTCTAAACTCTTTAGAAGTCCACATTTCACCAACTACTCAATCTTATTGAGGTTGATGTGACCTAACCTTAGATGCCAAAGATGGGCATTTTCCTTAGGAGAAACCTTTGGTCTTTTAGCCGTTGTCGATGTACTGAAAATTTTAGTGTTAAATAAGGCTTTTATGACTAATGACCTTAATACATATAAGTTACTTTCTATTGAACCGAAACCAATCTCCATTCCATTCTTGAAAATAAACACTTTACTTTCAGAAAAGAAGATGGTATAACCTTGTTCAATGAGACAAGAAACCGAGATTAAGTTCCTCCCGAGATTAAGTTCCTCTTGATATGAGGAACTACAAAAACATTATCCAGTAACAGATAGCGTTTCTTGTCTAAAAATAACTTCAGCTTGCCCACAACAACAACTAAAACAACCTCACCAGTACCGACTCGAAGAGTAATCTCTCCCCATGGCAACGTTTGACAGGAACTAAATCCTTGGTAAGAGGAATTGACGTGATTAGTAGCACCTAAATCAAGGATCCAGGTAGAATCATCATTCTCTATCAAACACGTCTCCAAGACCAATAAATCATATTTACTGTCTTTAGACTTTCTTCTCTTTTGGAGAGTAGTGAGATCAGCATCAGAACCTAAATAAGCTCCAAGTTCCAATTTAGAGAACACTTCTCGTCGATGAACTTCAACAGAGTCAACAAAACTTGCTTTCTCTTCTTGGAGTTTAACTTGGGAACTGACATTACTGGTATTGTCATCTACCCCCCTTTGCTCGAAAAGTAAGAACCGAAGTTCAAACAAATCTTGCAACGAGTCCATGATCTCACGTGTAATGACCATGTTCTCAACCCTTTTGGCCAAAGCATCAGGTATGCTAGCCAATATGTGAAGTCGGGCAAATAAATTAGCCTTCATCTACACCTTATATGCATTACAAACACTTCGTGATCATCAAGGGTCGGGACTTGAAGACACTTCTCAACCATGATGAACTCGAGGTCATTTGCCATGAAATACATTTTACAAGACCCTTTCCATTGTATGTAATTAGTCAAATTAGAGGCATTTAACGGAAAAACAATCATGTTGCTGAAAACAAAAACACATGAACCTACATTAGGTTTTAAGCAAACACCCGTTGAAAAACATACAACATCCAATATAGTTTAACAAAACTAACATGAACCCCGTGCGACATCTAGTTTCGCAATGACGCTCCAAAGGTTTAGGACAAAAGCCGCCGAAGGGTGGTCAATTTATCCCTCCTCTGAATTGAGACATTCTCAACTAGTCATTATACTAGAACAACTTTTGCTCTTATAACGACTAGCCATAATTGATTTGGTCAAGAAATCATTAACTTACTTAACAATTTTTCATAAGTTTGACCCACCATTTTAGGCCTTAGAGTTCCGCCCCAAGCAGCCAATCCGAAGGGAAAAAATTTGATTGGGGCAAAAACTAAAGTGACCCTATCCATTTCTAGAGTTCACCCTTATATTGATCAACTGCACAAAATCCATCCGAAGGGGGATGCTCCCAAGGTGCCACGAGGGAGTACAGAATGATCTCACGGTGCGAACCAATGATAGAGACCATAGGACGTGTTGACATACACCCTTCACCCGCTTACTATAAACACTCTCTCCATCCACCTTGATATTGTCTCATGCAAATACCATCCAAAGGGGGATGCTCCCAGGGCACGATGAGGCCAAGCATGAATCTCACGGTTTGAACATTCAGGGAGAAACATGAGTGGAATCATTGATATATCAGATACATCTCTTCCTCCCATTGAGTATTTTATAACCTAGGGTTTAGTTTCCTTAGAAAAAACACAGTTAAGAATTTTAACTAAGTGACTTTTTAGGTTTTCCCAAGAGTAACATTTACCTTGGATAGTTTAACAACTTTTGCTCATCATCCACTAAACTCTTTAACAGAGCCTTTGACCAACTAGGGAATGCTTGCAAAATATCTATCTAATTCACCTTTTCAGGTAGGTTCCCAGGTATGAGTGTTTTGTTTCCGTCAGCTTAAGTACCCAAACCTAGATAGAACCCGCCTTAGACAAAAGGTCCTTATAGATAGATTTAATACAATTTTAATCTTTTATGCCAATCAATTTAATCCTATTAAACCGATTTAAAAAGATTAAATTAGGTTGCTAATCCCATTAGAACCTTGAACTTAGGTCTATCTCAATCCAATTTTAAAACCATTTTAAAACATGTGTTTGCCTAAGTCCGTATGCAACTATTTCTTAACGACTTTAGTTCTAGTTTCTATTTTAACGCTTATAACAGAAACAACCAAAACCATCCACAATGCAAAGCAAACACATACAAGGCATTCATAATTTTTTACAAACAACCTAAGTGTCATGCACCATGCATTGTTCATTCATTGCTACCTTTTTATATAACTCTTATACAAAACAACAACGAACCAAGCAAAACATGCTTCCATACACCCTTATACTATCGCTTATAATATAAAGATGATACATGAATATGCTTATTGCATGTATAAATATAACTCTTATATTTCATGATACATGCGCATGCTTTCTTGTAATTTCATCATGCCATATTATAACATTTATAATATATGATGCATGAATAATTACACAACCTAAGGTGGGTTTCAAATCTATATGTCATACACTATGCCATATAAACCACATACATCTCATGTACATAAGCAAAAGTTGATGAACCAGGATAATTAGCCTTCCAGAGCTAAACGATCGTGTACCACGGAGATACCGATACATATGGATAGAAATCGATCTATGAATCGATCTAGACGAGACTCGAGACGGAGCTTAGCTTTCCCTTTGTCCGCTCCTTAAGCAAGATCCCCCATAAAGAAAAGAGTCCGAGTGTTGCCTAGTGATCCCACCGATTTTGATGTTGGAGTGCTTAAAGGCGTAACCTGTGTTGTCGGAAGTCTTTTACTATACGATGAAGCATGAGGTATGTGATCGTGCAGTGCACAACGCATAACACAAACCTTAAATGATCGTCTAAACGATAACGATGCGGTGAAGCATAATCGTCTAAACGTTCGCTGAGCGAGTGCCTAAGTATTGTATACCACGTGATCGTATAGTTAGTGACTATGCGATGAGGCATGCTAACTACACGATCGTTTAGTGCGCGTGTCTTTTATTAAACGATGAGCATGAAATGTTCCCACTCGATTGTTTACCTCCAGCGTCTACGCGATTGGGCAACCAACGCTACGCAATAGAGCAAACACTTTATAATGCTAAACGATCGTTTAGTAAATACTACACAATCACATAGAAAAATCTACACGATCGTTTAGTAAAATCCCAACGATCGTTTACCTGAGGCTACACGATATAACCAACTATTGGTCTTTTTCTTCGCTGAGAACCACATCTCCATACTTCGAAACTTCATCACGAACGACTCGATAAACTCAAATACTTTGAATTACAGACTCAATTGCATGTTAATTATGCCAAAAAACACAGGGGCCCTTACAAATTAACACTTTGTAATCAAAAGAAAGCTTTAAATAGAGGCAATTAACCCGTAAACATTCATCAATGCCATCCATAAACGCATTTAGCACTTAAATGCAAATGTAGAAAACCCACCATACTGTAAAAGAAGTTCAAAACAAAAATGAATTTTGGAATATTAGAGCAACCTGGCTCTGATACGATTGAGAATTTCCATGAGCAGTGGAATGATCATTCCAAATTCCATTCGAAATTGAACATACACAATTAAGTTAAGAAACGGAAACTAACAGGTTATGCACAATACGAAATTACAGCATGTTTTACAATATGATTAAGGGAAAGATTATACATGCCTTTAAAGTCTCATGCTTCAAACTCCCTTGATTACGAGCACTCATTCAATCTCCAAGACTGCAACACACGAATGCTCAAACACAGCGATCACAACACAACACGATCAACAACAAACTCGAACTCAACAATCTCCAAGTTCATGAACCCAGTGAATGGCCTCCAAAAGCTTCGACGTCTGTCGAGTTGAGTAAGACACAACCACAATGAATAATTTGGTATTTTCAGTGTGAGAATCCAGAAGTGTGGGCTCTGTGTGGACTTGGTTAGAGGAAGAGACCTGAGGAATAACAATCATGTATACGATTGAGCAAGTGGGAGATGAGATGAGTCTATCGTGTAGATGAATGCTCAATCGTATAGAAGATGGCAAGCTATCGTATAGGAGAAGCCCCACGATCGTTTAGAAGATGAGCAACTGAGTGAACTATCGTGTAGTATCACTCCACGATCATTTAGTCTCTCTTCAGCTATTGTTAGTGAATCCAATTCACTTAATAGCAACTTCGTGATTTTTTTTCTGAGATTGGAAAATCTCAAATCAACTAAATTTAGGAAAATATTTTTCCTTTTATCTCACGGTTACCATGAAAACCACCAATAACCTCCCACTCAATTGGTTATTAGAGAAAAAGATATAATTATCCAATAATTAATATTATTATAAATATATCTGATAATCAAAATACCATATTATATTTATAACCTATAGTTTTAATATTTCATCTCATGAAATATATAAACCATAGTTCTTTTTTCTATTTCATGGTACTTAATGTAAATCTTATTTACATTAATCCTCCACTTGATGTATCTCATACATCACACCGATCATATCATATATAATCGAATTTCCTCTAGTCAATTTGAACATTTCAAATCAACACCAAGAACTGATTCTCAACTTGAATCCATTGAGCTACCAAGGGGACCTTATGAACCTATAGTTTGAAGCTCCAACGGTACATGAATAACTGACTAAACTCTTTAGTCACGGGATCCACCATCCATTAACTGCCAGACACTCCACTAAAGACCGACAACTGCACCCTCCTTACTATAAATATATTTTGTGTCCATATCAACCAATCAATAGTGTGATAACCCTTCACAGATCACTCGTAAGTACAGTTGAGCCAATAACCGTTATGCCTCTGTAGTTACATGTTGAAAGGAGAATTAAGGATGGGGTTGCACGCAATCATGCATTAGACATGGCTTAAGCTATGTGTTTACGCGCATGCGTCTATGCGTTAGAATGAAAATGCGTTAATCTAGTATGCAATGACCACGCGTTCCTATCACAAGTTTTCTTATGGTCGCGCCAAGTATAACACAACTACACGTTTCTCGGGTAATTCGAGGTCGAACATAGGGACTTGTCACTCATTAATGCTTGTGAAGCAATGCGTTTGAGGCGATGAAAAGAAAAATAAAAAGAAGAAGTTTAATGGATTTAAACACTACTCCTACTCCTATCTAAACAGATTGAGCAATAGAAGACTTGCGATGAGAATAGGTAGATACATAATAACAATTAACGCATAATAATGTTTATTATCTTAAATCGCTTGAGTAATCCCAACTCGTCACACTAACGCATCGCACACCTCTCGGTGGTCAGCCACATGACTATATGTCTATAGTGCATGGTTGCGTTGAACATAAGATTGTGCCTATCTCTAGGAACAATGCATACTTTGCTTTAGTGCGTTCCATCTCTTACCTTCCCAGGAAGTTTTACGCGGCTATTTAACTTATAGAAAAGCATTGCAACATCCCATAGACAAGCATTGCTACAGCCTTTCACCAAGCAAAGAGGATTAACTCACTATACTCGCACAACGCACACTTCTCGGTGGATTGCTACATGCGCCCTATCTCTAGGCTACACGATTAAGTATGCGATCGCCTTTGATAAATAAACACTGAAGATAAACAATAATAGAGATAAAGATAATGAAGAAGAAGACATTGAAGGAATCAAGAGATGCATTGATTTCAAATTATCTTAATATCTTAAGCTAAAATGTAATACAATACAGAGGTTAGAAGAGAAATGAAGGACTCTGCATCAAGGCTGTCGGTGGTGCCATGGATGAATGGTGGAGATGTCTCTCTCGAGCTCTATCTCCGGCGAAAGCTCCGGTTATCACTCGGTCTTGTTTGTGGAGGTGAAGAATTCTCACTGAAAATCTTGCTCAAGCTCTCATTTGTGATCGCAAACCTCTGCCTTGAGGCAGAAGTTCAGATGTCTTGAAATGAAGGTTAAAAGGCTATTTATAGAGTTTAAACGCCGACAACTATCATGATTGCGTTATGGCTCATTGCTGCTTTTGTTGCGATATGGGCAATGTCACATATTTTTATCTTGTTGCTACTCCCAAGGTATGCGTCCGAGCTTGATTCAGCTGAAGTATCAACGCGTTCTACCCATCTTGCAATCGTCCTTCTATTATGGTTGTTACTCCATGGCTGCAATTTTCAATTGATCACCGCAACTTTCATGCGATGGGCGCATTCGATCACTGCAACTTCCATGCGATGGACGCATTCGATCACCGCAACTTCCATGCGATAGACGCATGCGATCCAACTTTTAGCACATGCATTTGTCTTTGCGATTGCCTGGCTTCAGCGCATGCGTTTGTTTACGATTGCTTAGCTTCAGCACATGCGTTTCATCTATGCGATAGCTACAAAAATAGACACTTTGGCATGGAGTAATGCATAATATTGGGGTTAGTGAGGATTTAGGTATTAATCGACGCAAAACTCAATTTTTTGCAAATTCTAAGTATTATCAGTACTTGTTAGCCCTCATGATTCTAAATAAAAGACTTATAATAACTGACATTTCTGCCAGATTCATTACATCTAACTCATTAAGTACCACTGATTCGTCTAATGAACATAAGTCAGAGTCCTACTATAACTGAGTCCTCTCTCCAAAGAGAAGTTGTGACCACTATGTTCAAGACCTGAAATCAGTCCTTAAGGAGCAATCTATCTACTTACCCCTGCTTTGGAGAAGGAGTGAATTCCATCTTGTGTAATTGAGTTTCCAGCTCCTAAATCAGACAAATCCTCAAAAAGGTAGACAAGTTGAGTTGGCAATTTGGCCACTCTCAGCCATACTAATCAAAGGACCGCCCTCAAAGACAGGAATTCCTAAAACATTCAGGATTGAGGTCATGTCACCTATGATCGTTTAGGTGAGATGCAAGTCTCAAGTATAAACAACGTTATATAAAGAGACTAGTCATCTCGTGGTTTGGTCTTATACAATTTGTATAGGACACCCTCGCTCGCATGTCCATATGAATAGTCAGGTTTTACCATCTGTAGTAGTTCACAACACTTGTAAACCTCTACAAAGCGGACCGTATCCGTAGTGTCACTAGGATCAGGTATCCCTCCTTAATTCTTATACTACAGACCTTTTTAGGTTATCACTTAAGGCATGATCCACTTGTATATCTCATATACATGCTTAAGTTTACATACAATAACCATGGAGCTTTGTCTTCATTTGCAATTTGAGAACACTTTGTCTTCATT
This sequence comes from Benincasa hispida, assembly GCF_027475165.1. Taxonomy (NCBI): domain Eukaryota; kingdom Viridiplantae; phylum Streptophyta; class Magnoliopsida; order Cucurbitales; family Cucurbitaceae; genus Benincasa; species Benincasa hispida. Next base: position 44,980,391 of record NC_143481.1, on the reverse strand, counting down.
TACAATTTGAGAATTTGGTCTTCTACTGATTTGGATTGGTGGATTGGGTTTTGGTGTAAATGTGATGCACAAAATCTGCAAATTCGTTTTCATCCCCTTCTTCTTAAATGTTGGATGTATTTTTGTCTTGACTATTAGTGGACTAAGATGAAATTTGTTGAAGGATAACATTGAGTTTTTCTTCATTTGATACTTGTGCCATTGCAGCCATCAGTCTTGATTTTTGAGTAAGGAATTGTTGACTTTTTTGTAGGTTTGGCTTCATGTTGTGGGGATAGATGGAAATCCATTTTTTCACCACATTTTTTGAAGCAACAGTTGTATTGAATTTGTCCCACCACTTATTTCTGTATGTTCAGAAAAGATGGGAGATTTCATTCGATTATGTGATTGAGTAATTTCAACAAAAGATCCATGCCAAATGAAAATAATTTAAAAAACGTAGAGTTAAGGAAAAAGAATTTGAATTTTTTTTTTTTGAAAAGTATTTAAAACTTTCAAGAATTTAGTATGATAGAATAGCCTCATTAAGGACAAATATATCCCACCAATCATTAAAGCATAATGAAAAATTTTTAATACATGTTTTGTCAAATATGATGAACCAAGAATGATTAAAATTGTTTAACCAAAACATATATTACCAAGCATTTTGATAATTGATGTATGAAAAAGTTTGTGGAAGAAATTGATGAGAAAATCTTTTTTTGTTATAAATATTTTCATTTAATAGGAGTTAGGACACGAAGAATCCCAACTTTTGAAAAGGCAATTTTGTTGGGGTCGCCTTTGTTTTTGTTATGAGTGATTTCAATTGAGTTGGTATCAACAAGAAGAAATTCAAAGAATAAACAAGTTTTTTGTGGATGATTACTAAATGTTCTAAAGTATATTTAAAATAACTACGAATCTGTCATCATATTAAATACATTTTCTCTCTCTAACTGAAAATGAGAAGAAATCTCAAATAATTAATAGAGTATAATAAATACATTTATGATATACTTTTCCATATTTACGAAGAGTATAATGTTGGATCATAAAAGTATATCATTTAATAATATTATCACAAAGAGTATAATTGTAGGTTAGAGACTAAAAGATAATTGGATCCTAATTTTTGTGTAATTAACCAACCCACTTAGACATTTGTGAAAATAATAGAAAAAGTCGACATAATTGAAATATAAGGTCTTTATTATGGAGTTACGTGTTGTTATCTTTTTATATTTATTTTATTTTAATTTTAATGATGATACTAATGTTGCTTTCACAAGCCCTACCAAATTAGGCAGCAGCAAATAACTTTTACTAAATCTAATTAATTGGGCTGTTCTCAACTAATTTAAACATGTATAAAAATGTTTTGGAAGCGTGAACACAATTAATACTCACTTGAAATTGATGTTAGATTTATGAAATGAAAGTGATATCTCCTATGCTTTATAAGCATTGTTTAAACATGATAAAATACTGTCAATTTAGAGAAAGGCCACAAGCTAGCCATGTTTCAAGAATGAAATATTCATATATTTTCTTTTTAACATCTAAATCGGCTTTTAACTCTTGTTTGAATATTAAAAAAATTGGTAGTAAGCCATTTATAATATCTGAATACTCCTTTAAATGATAATAAGTCGTTTTATTCATATTTAGTAATCTATTTTGTTAGTTGTCCACTTATTTATTTATTTATATGACCTTTTTTGTTTTTTTTTTTTTTTGGTTCTCTCTCTAGAGCATTCTTTTTAGGTTGGGCTTTAAAGTGACTTGTGTCTTAACAATTGGGTTTGGGCCGTAAGAGCTATTGGGCTTCATATCTAGAATATCTCATGACCGACTAAAAAATTTGAAAACAATGAGGAAGAGATATTCTAAGATGAAAATTCAAATTTGATTAAAGAGAGAAAAATAAGGAATATTTTATCTAAATCTACGAGAGCATTTCTAGAAACCCATTGAACGCAACATCAGAATACAAGAATCAGAACCCAATAGGTCTAATTCCATCATTGTCTAAACTTTTTTATTTTGTACATGAATAGCCTAATGAACTATTATTTTATAAAGAAGTGTGATCCAATTTATTTTTTCAATCCTTATTACTATATATATACACACACATATCAAAAGATGCATGTAAGGGAAGTTTCTCGCGGTTATGAAATTTCAATACAATATTCCTTTCAAAACCTACCCAAGTAAGAAAGTTTATCCAAAAATCTAAAAAATTATTGTTGATGGAGAAATTTTGGACCAATCACAAATTGTCACGTCATTTACTAAATTAATGATGAAATTACAAATAACTGGATTTGGGATGCATTAAAAGTTGACGTGTGTCCCAAATCAAATTGAAGACATAAATTGACAAATTTGATGATGCCACGTGTTTTCATCATGACCATTAGATTGAATAAAATTAATTCAGCCCAATTTGACACTTTATTTAGGCTAAAGTCAAATTGGGTCCAAGAATATGCTTGACCCAAATATTGATTAAGGTCTAAGTCCAATTAGTTGAGTTCATGGACCAACCAAGCCCAAGCCTATAAAGCCCACCTGAGAACTTTATAAATAGTGAAGTTCTCTTCATTTATAGGGGACACAGAAAATTCTGCACTCTAGAGAGCCCAGAGAGAATTCTCCCAACAATCAGAAGACTTTAAGACTCTTAAAGCTACACACTTCTTAAAGACACAAGCCTTTTAAAGATACAAAGATTCTTCCAAGACTTCAAATTAAAAAATATCACACACTCTGCTTCTCTAAATCAAGCGTATACATTCAACTGAGAGAGAATAAGAGAATCAAATATTTGAGACCGAACCACATCCGCATTAAATCTACATCAACACAAGTTTAACTCCATGAAACATGTTTCTCTAGAAACCTCGTATGAACAAATTGGTACGTTCAATGGGACTTCTCTACCTCTCATCTCTCTCGCGTCATCTAAATCAACAAATAGCACCAAGGAAACTGTATCCAAAGCTATCATTGCAAACCATGCTTACATAGGACCTGTCACCCGGAGTCACTCAAAGAGGATCATTCATGATCAAGAATAAGGCTCTGTCATTGTGGAGAAAATATGGGAACAACTGATAGAATCTCTTAAAGGCAGGATTATCATAAGAGAAAATCCCTTGTTTGACAACTTTGCTCCTACTTCTGATTGTTCGTGTTCCTCGTGACGCGAACTTAGGAGTGTATTGTGTAAGGAAAGTGGAAAAATAGGGTGCAAGTGAAAGTATGAGTGATGCGTTGATGTTGCATTAGTGACGCGTGCAAGGATGCGTGACACTTCTCCTTATGCGTTTAAGTTTTCCTGAATCAGATCCAAGTATAAATCTAATTCAGGTTCCTGGTAAGTCCAAGTTCGAACTCAGAGATTTAGATCAAAGCTAACGCAGGGTTTGTATTGAAGCTAATGTAGAAGGATCCTAAGTAAATGCTGAATGAGTTATATTTACACTAAGTTTACTGCGTGCGTACAAGAAGATGCAAAAGGTCAAGTGGAAGACAGGGGTTCATGTAAAAATGGTGCTCAGTGAAGATGGTATGCGTTGATCTAAGTGAAATGTACACGTACGAGAATGTGGTATGGATGGAAATAAACTTTGCTTGCTTATAATTAAAAAATGTGTAGATGCGTTAGGTTTCTGCGTAAGTTTTATTCAGCACTTCTCAATGCGAATGCCACACAAATTCCTATCTCTAGGATGCATGCGTTAATCACAAAAAGCAATGAAACACTAGTGTCTCTATTTCTAGATGTACCAAGCGTTTTGACTTAATGCTTACTTGCTTATTCTCTCGAATAATTCAAGCTAAAATAACTTTAACCAAGTAATTATATTGGCTTAAGCATTTAGAAATTGAACTTGCACGAAGTCATAGATGCATCTAACATATAACAAGAAATAACAGTGGCAAAGTGTAATCGATCAAATATGTGAATTCATAAAGAACTAGATTGTCTTTACAATATCAATACTTAATGGAATGAGATGAGTTGAATGGAATTGAGATGAAAAGAAAAGAACCAAGCCGAAGAGTACAATCTCTTGTCCTCTTTGGCTTAATTTAAATTCGTGTACAACCAACTTGTGGAAGAAATGGAGGAGAATTCTCTATTGAGCTATGTCTCCTTCATTCCTTGATCAACGGTGGAGATGGATCTTTTCCCTTTATGTTCTTCTTGTAGTAGCAGCAAAGCTCTAAGTCTTTCTAGTTTTTGGAATTATACATAATGAGCTGATTGCCCTTCTGCTGGTGGGATTTTATCTATTTATAGGCATTGCACTTCACCAGCTTAATGATGAGGCAACATTAATTTCCATACCCTGGTCAGCCGCCTAACATTCAGACACTTTTCAGATGTCGCCAGTCAGTTGCCCATGCTTACAAGTGGTGATTTGACACAAACAGCCTAAATTAATGAACCTTTGTTGCGTTGAAATCTCTTCGACGCATGTCCATGCGTTAGCTTCACCTGTAACACTTAGAATCTTTGTTGAAATCCTGCAATAATATATGTTAGTGATGCAACTTTTAGCGAAAAACATTCTTTTGTACAAATTTAGTAGTGTTCGAGTAATTCCATGCATTTTCTCTAAGAATGATGAGATTTTATCATTAAAAACCCTAATTGTTACAACTTTTGAGAGACAATAACTTGTGTTTCTACAAGTTATCACACCCCCAAATTTTGAACAATGCTCGTCCTCGAGCATTCCAAAAATAATTCCTTGTTATCTCCATTGTCTTAAGTGTGCAGGTTTCACCTCTCATTATATTTAACTTATAAGTTTTTGAGATTGGCGTCTTGAAAATTTAAAGCAGGTTTGATTCTTTTCTAAAAGGAAGATTGTTTTATTTCTAGTGCAACAAGCCTTTTGTCAACAACTCCTTTCGCTTCTCAAAACATTCTCGTTTTTCTAAACCAAAAATGCGTTAGATGCTTTCTTTTTAAACAAGATGTAGGTAAGAAAATATAAATTCTGGACCACCCATGCGTTGTTCCAGATGTCCCACTTTCGTTTTGGCTTGCCCCCATGGGTGTCATGCGAGCATCCAATTACGGGTGAGAGCTCTTCACAGCTAAACTTATATCTAAGCATATATGCATTTCAGGATACAGTTTTTTTTAAGCTAGATAGTGGAATTTTGGATGCGTTGGTCTAGGAGACTTAACTTCGTTTTGACTTGCCTCCACGGGTGTCATGCAAGCATCCAACTACTGCTAAGTACCTGTTCCACTCTAACTCTTGCCAGTTTGAGGTTTTCTTTTATAAAGTATTGGCAGAGGAGTTTGCGTATTACATCCTTCTATTTTGTTTCTTCTTCTTTTTAATATTTTCGTTTGTTGAAGTTATTCGACTAATGCATCTTAACTCAGACTTCTCTCACCCCCAAATTTTGGAGATCAACAAAATCTTCATTGCTAAAAGAGAAACAAATTCCGAAAAGGCTTTGAGAATTTCAAAAGGAGGTTTGATTTAGGGCTTGCATGCGTCAGAAAGAAAGCATGTACTTGATTTTTAAAGAAGTTTAGACTTGGTTGATTTTCTTAACGCCTACCCTATACTTACAAATTTTTGCATATTAGTAATATCATTAAGGTAAATCAGAGCACAAGACAAGAAAATAGCCAAAGAATAAAAAGAGGTATGCTTAAGACAAACGCAAGATGAAAAATGATAGAAATTTCATTCATTTCTTTGATAGGCCAACCATGGAATAACAAAAACAAAACATACTATTACAAAAGATCAATTGACAGAATAAAATAACCAACACCCCTCAAATTCACTGTGCTGGTGCGTCATCCCTGCGTTCATCTGCAGGGTCTTCATCCATGAAGTGCAAAGGGTTCATCAGATGGGCAGGCAGAGGTGGCAGAGCAAACATCCCTATTAGGACCTGGTTGACAAAGCTAAAGTGGTTATGGCCATTTTTCAAAAGATTGTTGCTGAAAAATGAACAAAACTTTTATTAGATTTTGCTAAACCACATTTTAACCAATTAGTTTTGCAAAAAAGTTTCAAGTACCTTAAGTGAAAGACTTCTATTTTGCAATGATGCCCCAGTGAGGCAGGACAAACGTCACCGGTGAGGTGATCAAATGCCCCTTCACTGGGATGAGACATTCTCAACCATTAGGCAGAACCAACTCTTGGAACTAAACCTAACAGCCACCATTTATTTGGTCCAGAACTGTTAACCTTTAACAATTTTGCGTAAGTGTGACCCCTCGCTTTCGGTGTCAGAGTCTTGCCCTAATGAGCCCACCGTAGGAAAAAAGTAGATTAGGACAAGAGACTAAGTAACCTTATCCTCTTACAGGAGATCAAATAAAGAAACGCGCAAAACTGCCATCTTATAGGGGGGACATTCTTAGGGTGCCTCGAAGCGATGTGCAAAAACTTTATTCAATCCAACGAGGGAGATTGAGGGATATGCTTTCGCCTCCCGCTCCCACTTACTATAAACACTCTCTCCATCCATTTTGATATTGACCTACCCAAACACCATCCTTTAGGGGGACACTCCCAAGGTGCCACGAGGCCGAGGGTGGATCTCACGGTGTGGACTATATAGGAGAAACGTGAAAGGTTTAAGTGAAGTATCATATACCTCAAATACCTCCCACGGAATGTTCTACCTAGGGGTTCATTAACCTTGACAATCCGGCTACTGATTTTAGTCTAAGTCATCTTTTTAAGTTCGCTCATAAACAACCTTTGTCTATGAATTATGAACAAGTTCAAGTAGTCACATTTAAACACTTTAATGGATTGTCCTTAACTTGCATGCATACATCAAATCTATCTAATTTACCTTTCCAAGTAAGTTCCCAGATAGAGGTGTTATGTTTCCGTCAACTTAAATACCCCAGCCTAGACAGAACCCTCCTTAGATAAAAGGTCCCTTATAGATAGATTTGCTACACTTTAACTTTTTTATTAGTCAATTTAATCCTATTAAACTGATTAAATGATTAAAGCCTAATGGTTGCTAATCATATTAGAACCATGATCTTAGGTCTATATTATCCAAGTTTTAAACATTTTAAAACAAAGAATTAAACCTAAGTGAGCATGCATGTCTTTCTTATTGCTTTTAGTTTTAATTTCTCTTTAACCATTAAAAAGAAACAATTAAAACACATTGCACATAACAAGGTGTTTATAATGCTTATAAAGAAACCTATGTGTCATGCTTTATGCAATGTCTGATCATTACTATACATAACTTTTATATATAAGCGTAATAACCAAGCAAACATGCTTTCCATACACCTTTATACTATAACAATTATAATATAAAGATGATGCATGTCAATGCTTTTTATGCATGCATAAATATAACTCTTATATTATATGATGCATGAGCATACTCTTACATAATTAAATCATGCTTCTCTAAATTATAACATTTACAATAAATAGATGATGCATGACCAATGCATAACCTAAGGTGGGATTTACTATATGTGCATACCATATGACATATAAAAAACCAGAATGAAATAACTCTATCTATTACATTTTCCATCGAGCAAACCGGTTCACAGATGAACCGGGTCTTGAACCGCCAAGAGAACCTCCATCGTTTAGTAAACAGCGTAGGTAAACGATCGCTCAGCGCACACTAGACGATAGCGCAAAAGCTAAACGATCGCCTAGGCGATAACGAGGCTACAAAGCCTGATCGTTTAGGCTATCGTTTAATGCGGCGAAAGGTAAACGATTTACGGTGCGTTATTCCACGATCGTTTAGTCAGTTACTAAGCGATGAAGTTTGCTGAGCTAAACGATTTTCTAGTGCGCGTGCATGTTAAAAGGCACCCGATCATCCGATACTCAATGATCGCTTACCTCATCGTTTACACGACCCGATCAACCCTTGATCGTCTTCTTCCTCGAAGAATAGCAACTATTGCTACGAACTTCTTCACGAATGGCACAAGACTCAAACAAACTTTGAATTACAGACTCGATAATAATCAATTGTGCCTAAAAATGCAGGGACCTTTACAATTAACTTAAAATGCAAAAGAATTAATCGAACCGAGGTTACATCCTAGAAAAATCCATTAATTTGCACATCCACAAACAATTTAACAATTAAACAGAGAGCAGATATGCACCCACCGCGAATGTATATACAATTCGTTGCATCAATGAAATTGGAATATCAGAACTTGGCTCTGATACCAATTGAAGGAATCTTAAACAAGAGTATCCATGAACGGGTTCAGATCTTTCCTATTTCATTGTGACCAAATTACCACACACACATTCTAACAAACAGATATACATTTAACATTAATTATAGGCATGCTTTGAAAAATAAAATACAACAGATTGAGTAAACATACCAGTTGAAGACTATCTTCACTCGAACTCAATCTAGTGGACGCGACTCCTCGACGATCCTTATCGCTCAGCAATCAGTCGCCTAACAGCACGATCGTCTACACGAACGACAGCGCACGAACAAACACGGCCGAGGACGACACCACCACTCGAAGCTTTTGGTATTCTCGGAGTGAGAATCCAAATAGTGGACTTTGATGGAATTGGTAGAGGAAGGAGGAAAGGATGATTGTGTAGAACGACAAGCAAGTGGGAGATAGTAGGTGACTATCGTATAGTCGGGTGCTTGTCGCTTAGAGAAAGGTACACGGTCGTGTAGGTTTTACTAAGTGATCGTCTAGCAATTAGTAAGCGATCGTTTAGAAAAGCACGACGCGCTAAGCGATTGTTTAGAGAAGGTGAGCGATCGTTTAGTGCGCGGGTGTGTGATCATTTAGGTGATAGGTGCTATCCTATAGGCTCTCAACTAAGCGATCGTGAAGTTTCCACTCCGTGAGCGATTTTTTCGAATTCTTTGCAAAAATGAAACCAATTTTCATTTTATTCTTCACTTACAATAATCGAAATTGATCTTCTCACTATCGTACGATTCAGGAGAAATTTTCGGTCAATTATCACATAACCGACCAATTAATTAATAAATGAATATAATCATATTATATTCTTAACCTATAGTTTGATATCATATATGTAATATAGTAATTTCTCCTCTAGTTGATATAAATCATATTTATATCTAATTTTCTTGTCAATTATATCATATATAATTAATCAGTTCAATTATATCATATATAATCGAACTCCCTCTTGTCAATTTGAACATTTCAAATTGATCCAAAAACTGATTCTCAACTTTATCCAAGCTACCAAGGAGACCTTATGGACTTGTGGCTCGAAGTTCCAACGGTACGTGAATAGCTGACTAAACTCTTTAGCCACGAGATCCACCATCCGTTAACTGCCAGGCATTCTACTAAAGATCAATGGCTGGACTCTTTTTACCACAGATATATTTCCGTGTCCATCAGATATAACCAATCATGAGTAAGATGACCCTTCACAGATGCTCGTAAGTATAGCTGGGCCAATTTACCATTTTGCCTCTGCAGTTACATCTCACTTCTTAAGTACTACTGATTCCTCTAATGAATAATACAACATAGTCCAACTATGTGTGAACACGTCTCGGGCCAAGAGAGATGTGTGGCGCCACATCATTCAAGACCTGAAATCAGCCCTTAAGGGAGCTATCTATCTACTTGCCCCTGCTTCGGGAAAGGAGTGAATTCTATCTTGTGTAGCTGAGTTTCCAGCTCCCAAATAAGACGAACCCCCAAAATGGTAGGTTTGAGTCGGTGACCTGGCCACTCACACCTATACAAATCAAAGGACCGCCCTCAATGGTAAAAGTTCCCAACTCACTCAGGATTGAGGTCATGTTACCTATGGTCATTCTAGTGAAGTGAAGTCTCTGTCATGAATCGTGTTATATAACGAGACGTTAACACTTTGTGGTCAGATTTTATACAAACTCTTTGTATAGGATGTCCCGCTCGCATGTCCCCTACACGAATGATCAGGATTAGACCATCTGTGAAAAGTCACAACACTTGTAACCATTCTACAAAGCGTGCCGCATCCGTAGCATTACCAAGATAAGGTTTCCCTCCTATATCCATATACTACAGACTATTTTGGTTATCACTTAAGACATGATCCACTTGTATGTCACCACATACATGCTTAAGTTACATACAAATAACTAGAGATTTTAGGTTTATTGGTTTGTGGTAAAGCAAATAAAACAAACAACTGAGCAAAATCAAGAAGTGAAGTAAAATATTATATATTATACATCACAAGCGTTCGTACAAACTGTTTACAAACTATATGACACAAGACTTTAGGGCATCAACCCCAAGAATCTCCCACTTATCTTAAAATGAAGAGGGATGTACATAAAACTAGTACAAAACAATAAACTAGGGCATAAAAGCCCAGTACAAGAAAATCTCCCATTTGCCCTAGTCCAGCCACGGGCGATCCTGTAGACCCATGCTTTGAAGATGACCCTTAAACATTGTAGCCGTGAGAGCCTTTGTAAATGGGTCAGCAACATTCTGCTCCGAAGTGATTTATGTGTTTAGCCGTGAAAGCCTTCGTAAATGGGTCAGCCGCGGCCTTCCGCTCTATGTGTTTGTCACTACCTTACTATTATCACAATAGAGGGTAATGGGCCTAGGCATATCTGGAACAACTTCCAAGAACTTCCTGAGCCAGACGGCCTCCTTAACAACTTCACAAGCCGTTATGTATTCCGCCTCCATAGTGGAGTCGGCGATGCACCTCTGCTTAGTGCTTCGCCATACTACAGCTCATTCCTTAAGAGTAAAGACTGACCATGACGTGGACTTGTGAGAGTCCCTATCAGTCTAAAAGTCAGAATCCGTGTATCCAGTAAGGATCAAATCCCTAGATCCATACACGAGCATGTAGTCCCTCGTTCTCCAAAGATACTTGAGGATGTTCTTCACTGTAGTCTAATGACCCTGGCCTAGGTTAGATTGATACCTACTAACTATGCCCACAGCGTAGCAGATATCTGGATGAGTACAGAGCATCATGTACATCAAACTGCCAACGATAGATACATATGGGACCCGTCTCATCCCTCAACCTCTTGAGGTGTCTTAGGACACATGTCTTTAGACAAAGTGACTCCATGCCTGAATGGCAGTAGGCCCCTCTTAGAGTCCTGCATCGAGTACTTGAGCAATATCTTGTCAATGTACGATGTCGGAGACAGTGCTAGGACTTTGTTCTTACGATCCCAAAAGATTTATATACCTAGAATAAACTAAGCCTCCCCCAAATCTTTCATTTGGAATTTGGTCGCTAGCCAGTTCTTAATTGCAGTCAGTAGACCTACATCATTCCTAATGAGTAGTATATCGTCTACATACAACATTAAGAATACTACTGAAGCATTGATGATCTTCTTGTAGACATAAGGTTCATTAATGTTCTGGTTAAGGCCATACGACTTGATTGCAGTATCAAGCCGTATGTTCCAAGATTGAGATGCCTGTTTCAGCCCATAAATAGACCGATTCAGCTTGTAAACTTTTTGCTCTTGACCTTGGGCTATGAATCCCTCGGGTTGCACCATGTAAATGGTCTCCTCAAGATTGCCATTGAGAAAGGCGTCTTGACGTCCATTTGCCAGATCTCATAATTATAATAAGCTCAGCTGTAATGGACAGGAGGATGCAGATCCACTTTAACATGGTAACAAGCGAGAAAGTCTCCTTATAGTCAACTCCCTCTACCTGGGTATAACCCTTTTCCACAAGTCGAGCCTTGAAGGTTTGCACTTTCCCATCAGCACCCCGATTGCGCTTGTAGATCCATTTACAACCTATAGGTCTTTCCTCATCAGGCTGATCTATAAGATCCCATACTGAGTTGAAGTATATCGACAACATCTCGAGATCCATGGCCTTGACCTATTCATCCCAATCTATGTCCTCTATTTCCTTCTGATAAGACAACGGATCCTCAACGTCGCCATCTGCTACCATAGCAAGGAAATTTCGTGAAACCTAGATAACAAAAGGGCGAGTTCGCAACCCTTCTACTGCATCGAGGTTCCCTCAACTCATGAGGTGGAACCGACCTACTAGATGAACTACAATAAACAACTCTTACTGATGAAGCAGACTCTTCAACAACTCTTGTTGAAGTTTCAGTAGTTTAATTGGAAAGCTCACGCAACATGACTTTACTTTATGGACTGTGCTCCCTGATATGATCCTCCTCTAGGAAAGTAGCATTCATGGAAACAAACACCCTATTTTCCAATGGATCATAAAAATAACCCCCTCGTGTACTTTTAGAGTAGCCTATAGAAAAGCATAACCTCGACCGTGGTTCCAACTTCTTGGGATTTGCCTCAAGCTCATGTGCAGGGTAATCCCAAATGCGAAAGTGACGTAAACTAGCTTTACGCCCATTCCACAACTCTAGAGGTATTCTCGCAACACTCTTGTAGGGAGCACAGTTGAGTATGTATACCGCAGTCTCCACTGCGAAACCCCAAAACAAGTCCAGTAAGGAAACGTAACTTATCATCAAACGAACCATGTCCAACAAGGTTCTATTTCTCCTCTCCGCTACACCATTTTGCTGAGGTGTACTCGACATTGAGAGTTGGAAAACGATTCCATGTTCTATCAAATAGTCCTAGAATGCTGAGTCCAAAAAATCTCCACCACGATTCGATCGAAGTGTTTTAATCCGTCTATCCAATGTGTTTTCAACTTCAGCCTTGAACTCTTTGAACTTTTTAAAGGATTCAGACTTCCGTTGCATAAGATAAACATGCCCATACCTAGAGTAATCATCAGTAAAACGGATAAAATACTCATAGCCACCTTGAGCTCGAACATTCATAGGACCACAAAGGTCAGAATGTACTAACTCAAGAGGCTCTTTGGCTCGATAACCTTTTCGAGTAAAAGGTCGTTTAGTTATATCACCCTGAAAGCAAGATTCGCACACCGGTAAAGAATTTTCTTCTAACTCACTTAGAAGTTCATTTTTCACAAATCTCTCAATCCTATTGAGATTGATGTGCCCTAATCGTAGGTGCCAAAGTTGGACATTTTCTTTTGGAGAAATTCGTCGACGTTTAGTTTAAGTTACGACAGTTTTAAACAATTCTGTGTTATGGAGGGAACTAATGGCTAACGGCCTTATCACATACAAGTTACTTTCCAGATACATTGTACAAATATTAACACCATCTTTATGAATAAACGTTTTATCCACATTAAATGAAATAGTGTATTTATATTGTAGCAAGCACTTTACAAAAATAAGTTTCTTCTTAAGTTCAGGAACAATATAGAAAGAGATAACAGTGGCAAAGTGTAATTGATCAAATATGTGAATTCATAAAGGACCAGATTGTCTTTACAATATCAATAATTAATCGAATGAGATGAGGAGAATGGAATTGAGATGAAAAAAAAAGAACCAAGCCGCAGAGTACAATCTCTTGTCCTCTTTGGCTTAATTTAAATTCGTGTACAACCAACTTGTGGAAGAAATAGAGGAGAATTCTCTCTCGGGCTAGGTCTTCTTCTTTCCTTGATCAACGATGGAGATGGATCTTTTCTCTTTGTGTTTTTCTTGCAGAAGCAGCAAAGCTCTAAGTCTTTTTGGTTTTTGGAATTATACACAATGAGCTGATTGCCCTTCTTCTGGTGGGATTTCATCTATTTATAGGCATTGCTCGTCACTAGCTTAATGATGAGGCAACATTAAATTCCATACCCTGGTCAGTTGCCTGACATTTAGACACTTTTCAGACGCCGCCAGTCAGTTGCCCATGCTTGCAAGTGGTGATTTGACACAAACAGCCTAAGTCAATGAACCTTTGCTACGTTGAAATCCCTTTGATGCATGTCTATGCGTTACCTTCGCCTGTGACACTTAGAATCTTAGTTGAAATCCTACAATAATATGCATTAGTGACGCTGCTTTTAGCAATAAACATTGTTTTGTACAAGTTTAGTAGTGTTTGAGTAATTCCATGCCTTTTCTCTAAGAATGATGAGGTTTTATCATTAAAAACCATAATTGTTCCAACTTTTGAGAGACAATATTTTGTATTTCTATAAGTTATCGCTGATCGATTAGAGAAAGAATTACAACTTGATGTAGTGTCTATCATGATGGCGGATGTAACGGCAAAGATGGAGAGGAAGATAAATCTCTTAATGAAAGCCATTGAGGAGCGAGATCATGAAATCATCGCCTTAAGAGATCAAATGCAAGCTGGAGAAACTGCTAAGATGAGTCAAACTCCAGCTACCAAAGTCAATGACAAAGGAAAGATTGTCTTGCAGGAAAGTCAATTGTAACAATCCACCTCTATCACCTCTCTGTTAGTTAAACAGCTGCAGGATATGATCACAAACTCCATAAGGACTCAATATGGAAGACCGTCATAAGCTTCTTTTATGTACTTCAAGTTGTGCACCAAAAGAATTGACAACCTGAGAATATCAGTTGGGTACCAACATTCAAAGTTCCAATAGTTCGATGGAAATGGCAATCCAAAACAACATGTTGCTCGCTTCATTGAAACTTGCAAAAATACAAGAGCCAGAAGAGACCTGCTAGAGTTTGTTCATACCTTGAAAAGAAATGTTTTCAATTGGTATATTGATCTAGATCTGGATGTGATCGACAGTTGGGAATAGTTGGAAAGAGAGTTCCTCAACTTTTTTTATAACACTAGGTGTATCATCAGCAAGTTGGAGCTGACAAATACTAAGCAACGGATGGGAGAGTCGGTCATCGACTACATTAATCGATGGAGAGCTCTAAGTCTAGATTGTAAAGATAGACTTACTGAATTATCCACAGTGGAAATGTGCACCCAAGGTATGCATTGAAACTTCTCTATATTCTATAAGGGATAAAGCCTCGTACATTCGTAGAGCTGGAAACTCGCGTCTATGACATGGAGTTGAGCATTGCCAATAGGAGAACTAAAGACTTTTTGGTTCATGAGGTGAGAAAAGACAAGAATGAAACCAAGGACACTAAAAAGATCGTGAATAGCACCACCAAAGAATTTATTATCGTTCATGAAATCCCAATAAAAATTTTCTCTAAAGGAAAGGAAACAAAATTTGAAAATAACATAATAAGGGAGAGATGCGTCGCCCAACTCTTAAAGAAAGGCAAGAAAAAGTTTATTCATTCCTTGATTATGATGTTACAGCCATACTAGAGTAACTGTTAGAGAAACAACTCATTCAACTGCCAGAGTACAAGCAACTGAAGTAGTTAGGGAAAGTCAACGACCCCACTTACTGTAAGTATCACTAAGTCGTCAGCCACTCAGTTGAAATTTTTTTCATGCTGAAGAAGCTGGTTCTAAAGTTAGCTTGTGAATAGAAGATTGAGTTAGAGCTAGATGAAGTGGCTCAGACTAACCATGCTGCAATTGCGGTGACTTCAAGTATTCCAACACCGTCTGCATCTTATGATCAAAGAGAAAGCTTGATCTAGTTTGGGACCCTCGAACCCATAATTGTTCAGTTTCAACAAGCGATCCCAATGTCAGATTCTCAAAACAAAGATGAAGATATTGATGGTGATGAAGACGAAGGATGGATCATTGTGTCTCGTCAAAAAAGAAGAAAGTCGAGTTCCACCCTAAAAGAGTTGTGTTTCTATTGAAGTTATAGAAGAGAGAACAAGACTCAGAAAAAAAAAGGAAGATGACAAGGAAGCCTAAACCTGCTAAGTAAAAAGATGAGGACATTCCTCAACTTCGATGATGATAAATTTGGCAGAATCCCTATAAAAAAGCTTCCTCGATAATCATTCAGAGAAAGTATCAAAATTTATTAGATGTCATGTTGTCAGCATAGTGAAAGTCGACAACAATCATATAATCGTTAAAAAAGTCGACGATTTAAAAGAAATTGAGCAAGGACTTTTGTCTTCGATCGTACTAAGCCTCAAACTTGTCGATCTTCAGTCTTTGAAAGATCGTGTATGGCCAAGATGAAAGAAAAAAAAATTAATGCTTAGTATCCACCTTCACTCGAATTTCAGCTTTCAAGAGTCTAAGTATCTCCACATCAAAGAAAGATCAATCTTCAACATCCATTTTTTATCATTTCAAAATGAAAAGAAATCAACATAAAAGAAAGTTGAAAAACTTGAAGGCAAAATCATTTCATGAAGAAATTAACGACGAAAGGATTCACAGTCGTGTTCCTTCATGCATGAAGAACAAGTTGTCTATTGACATAAATACAGAAAGTTCCTTGATGGTGAAGCGAAAACTCATCATATTGACGAGTCCTACAAATGAAAACGATAAACAAAGCCACGTTGAAATAAAAGCTTCTGATATTTAAATGTAGAAACTTCTCAACGTAAGAGTATAAACTGCATGGTGCTTCTGGCCTACATGAGCTTAAAAGGTGAACGACCCCCAAAAAAAAAAGGATCTTTTAAACTACATCATGATTTGATCTCTATTCATTATAAAGGGCATGTAGGCAGCTTGAAGGATACTTCAAGTTCATTTCGGTAAAAAAAAAAAGATTCTTTTGAACTACGTTATGACTTGATCCCCATTCATTATAAAGGGTACATAGGCAGCTTGAGTAAAATTCAAGTTCAGTTTAGTAAAAAAAAAAACTTTGAACTTCGTTATGACTTGATTCCTTTCTTCAAGGGTATGTAAACAACTTAAATAAATTTAAGTTCTATCTATCAAATACCTTCACAAAAAAATAGGAGTGACATAATCACCCTGCACGTGACACTACAAAATTGTTGTTCATTCTCACTAAGGAATGAAACTCTGAAATAAAGATGTTTATCTCTACTTGAGGCAATACAACAAATTATAGATGTTCATTCCTAGTAAAGATGTGACACAATAAGTTGAAGACGCATGTTGTCTGCACTATACTATACAGGTTGGATGCGTATAATAAGGTCTTCATTGGAAAATTCAATTGTCTTTCCACTCAGTTAAATAAAGAAACAATGTTAGGCATTGCTTGTTCAAGTTCAAGGCATCACTCATCTAAAGTTTGAATCTTCATCTTCAACTATAAATGTTCTTCAAATCAAGTTTAGAGGTTTTTTTATGCTTCTTTAAATTCAAGTTCGGAGACTTCGACGATGCATCTTCAAAATAAAGTGTGAAAGGCTCGCTGATGCTTCTTCAAATTCAAGCACAGAGGATTCATTGATGCTTCATCAAGCTTAAGTTTGGAGGATTCATCAGTGTTTCATTTTCATGCTCAAGTTTGGAGGCTTTTCAATGCATTTTCATGCTTAAGTCGCAAGGTCAAGCTTAATACAGAAGATGAAAGGTCATGTCCGATGTGGAGGGTGGAAAATCAAGTCCGATGCAACGGATGAAAAAAAATGAGTTTTTGCTTCATCAAATTCAGTTTGCATGGTTCTACCTCATATACAAGATCAAGTTCGATCTGTCTAGCTCCATCTCATATTTGAGATCAAGTCTAGTTTTCTTGGCACTGCCTTATTGGCGAGGTCAAATCCGGTCTGTATAGTTCTACCTCATCTGCGAGATCAAGTTCGAGGGTTGGATTGTTGCTTTTCTATCTCCAAGTTTGAGGGTTTCCTGCTTCTTCTCCATCTCCAAACTTGCTGGTTGCACTATTGCTTCTCTAGCTCCAAGTACGATGGCTTCACTACTGCTTCTTCGTCTTCAAGTTCGATGGCCTTTTCATAGATTCTCCTCTTTCAAAATGTGGGGTGTAGCTCTGACTTTTCTTTAAAATGTTGATGCAGCTTCACTTCATCTCCAAAATGTTAGTGCAACTCTGCTCCTCCTCGAAAATATTGGTATAGCTTCGTTCTACCTCCAAAATATTGGTGCAACTCTACTTTTCCTTCAAAATGTGGGTATAGCTTCACTCTGTCTCTGACATATTGGTGCAGCTCCATTCCTCCAAAATGTTGGTGCAACTTTGCTTCTCTTCCAAAATGTAGTTGTAGCTCCACTCCTCCGAAATATTGGTGCAGCTTCGCTTAATCTCCAAAATATTGGTATAACATAACTCCACTCCTCTAAAATGTTGGTGCAGCTTTGCTCCATCTTTGAAATGTTGGTGCAACTCTGCTCCTCCTCGAAAATGTTGGTGCAGCTCCGTTCTTCCTCCAAAATATTGATGCAGCCCCGACGTTCCTTATAACATCCACTGGAGTTGGTGTAGTAGATTCACAACAAAGGATGGGCTAGTGTGTCTCACCCTAAGTTGGCTCATGAGGATGCAGCAGTTTCACAACAAACGATGGGCTAGTGTGTCCCACCCTAGGTTGGCAAGCGGGGATTCAATAACTTCACAAAAAACGATGGGCTAGTGTGTCCCACCTTAAGTTGGCACATGGGGATACAACAACTTCATAACAAATGATGGGCTAGTTATCCCACCCTAGGTTGGCACATGGGGATGCAATAGCTTCATAACAAGAATGGGCTACTGTGTCCCACCCTAGGTTGGCACATGGAGATACAACAACTTCACAACAAATGATGGGCTAGTATGTCCCCCCTAAGTGCTGGGTTATATGTCCTAAAACTCGCAGTTTGTAAACATTAAACATATTCTATTTTGCAATAAAGATGTTATTGAGGTATATTAAGTAAATTTGTTATTGAATATGTAAATTGCACTTGTTAAAGACTAAATCCAATAAACTAACAAACCCCTAGGTATAACATGAATACTTGAACTTTATGTGAAGACATAAAAATTGATAAGGTTTAAGTATATAGGCAAAACGGTCTATATGTATGGGAATAGGGCGGGATATCTTATCCTGGAAACACTATGGATATGGCCTATTTTGTATTTAAGACAAACGATGTGATCCTGAATCGTTCGTGTAGAGACATGCGAGTGGGGGCATCCTATTCAAAAGATGTTTGCAGGAGATTGGACTATGAAATAGTCACTTTTCTTTGTAACACCGTTTATTGTTAAAACTGACTGTTTCATTTCGATGACCTAAGGTAACTCGATCTTAATCCTGAGCTAACTATGAACTCCTGTTTATTCAGGATTATCCTTTAATCAGCATGGGTGAGAGTAGTTCAACATTGTCGCTCAATAAACCTCTCATTTTAGGGGTAAGACCAGGTAGATAGCTGGAGACATAGTCTTGCAAAATGAATTCACTCCTACCTGATTTTAGGGTTAGCATATAGGTTGTTCCCTTAAGTACTATCTCCTAGTATTGAACAAGGGGCCCCACCATTTCTATGACTAAGGGGGACTCGGTTTATTGGTAGGATCATAAACCAATTGTTCATTAAGGGATTAGTGGAGACTTAAGAAGCAAGATGTATTACAAGGGTAAAACAATAATTTTGACCTAACTGTAAATACGAACAACCTGTGAAAGATTGACTTAATGATCACATTAAATCGAGTGGACAGAAATATATCTACAGTAAGGAAGTACAACTACTGGGCTTTAGTGGAGTGTGTCGGTAGTTAACGAATGGTTCGTCTCTTTATATAACGTCATTGATATTTAAGACTTACATCTCACCTTAAACGACCATAGATGACATGACCTTAATCCTGAGTGCTTTGAGAACTCCTGCCTTTGAGGGCGGTCCTTTGATTAGCATAGGTGAGAGTAGCAAGATTGCTAACTCAACAAGCCTACCTTTTTGGGGATTTGTCTGATTAGGGAGCTGGGAACTCAGTCACAAAAGATGGAATTCACTCTTTCCCCAAAGCAGAGGCAAGTAGATAGATTGCTCCCTTAAGGGCTAATTCCGGTCTTGAACATTATGGCCACAACCTCTCTTTGGAAGAGAGGACTGAATTATAGTAGAACTATGACTTATGTTCATTAGGGGGATCAGTGGTACTTACGGAGTTAGATATAACTAGTGGGGAAAAATGGTAAATTGGCCTAGCTGTACTTACGAGTGAAGGGTTATCGCACTATTTACTGGTTGATATGGACATAAAATATATTTGTAGTGAGGAGAATGCAGCTGTTGGTCTTTAGTGGAGTGTTCGACAGTTAACAGATGGTGGATCCCGTGACTAAAGAGTTTAGTCAATTATTCATGTACCGTATGAGCTTCAAGCTACAAGTCTATAAGGTCCCCTTGATAGTTCAATGGATTCATGTTGAGAATTAGTTCTTGGGGTTGATTTGAAATGTTCAAATTGACAAGAGGAAATTCAATTATATATGATATATTTGGTGTGATGTATGAGATACATCAAGTGAGGATTAATGTAAATATGATTTACATTAAGTACCATAAAATAGAAAAAGAATTATGGTTTATATGTTTCATGAGATGAAATATTAAAAGTATAGGTTATAAATATAAATATAATATGGTAAGTTGGTTATCATATTTATTTATAATAATATTAATTATTTGATAATTATCTCTTTTTCTCTAATAACTAATTGAGTGGGAGGTTATTGATGGTTTTATGGTAACCGTGAGATAAAAGAAAAAATGTTTCCTAATTTTAGGAGTTACATGATTCGGAAAGAAACTCACAGAGAAGGCTATCAAGTGAAAGTGTGACAGGCATATAATGCGATGATTCTAAATAAGCATATGGACAGCGATGAATGATGGACCATACAAGCTCATGCTGCCATAAACTTGATGACTTGAAAGATGGAAATGGAATGTGGATGTTGTGTTATGCTTATTTAGGCTTTATGTGATATTACTTCTAGATGTATGCGTTATTAATGAAATTCTTGTAGTATGCTATGCGTTGCCACAAGTTTCCTTGCGTTGAAACCAAGTATAATTCCACTGCAAGTTTCTCGGAGTGGTCCGAGGTCGAACACAGGGATTGCGTTGTTAATGCGTTATGTTTGTGATATATGCGATTGAGGGTTTTTCAATTAATAAAAGTTGTGTTTATACAGGTATTTAAAGTTGCGGTAAAGTAAAATTGTGCGGTAAAGTGAAGTTGCGATAATAAAATAAAGTGCGATAAAAGTAAACCTAAGCTATTATGATACAAGATACAGAATACTGATACATGATACTGAGTTTGAGATTGACTGTGAAGATTATACAAAGGGTCGTGTTATGCGGTGGCAAGTCTTTATGTATGAATCAGAAAGAGAAAAGAAAACTAGTATAAACATCGCAAGTTATTAATTGCGTTAAAGATATAACTACGGTTCCACTTTCCCTTGGCGTACACCTCTCGATGATCGGTTGTGTTCCCATATCTTTGTGGTGAAACAGGGATGAACGTAATGAACGCAAGGTTGCTTCCATCTCTAGAAGTACTTCTCGCTTTAGTTAACGCATTCTTCCAACCTTCTCTCGACAGGAGGAATGACATCTTCACTTCTGCTCTCACAGGTGAAGATGCCGTCTAGCATGCTTTAGCTAAACATATTTATTTTCTTAACCCAAATTAATTTACTTGTTAGATTCATGCTAATTACCAAGGGATTAAGAAAACATCATGGGGAAAGCGATTAATGGAGGAACGGAAATAGACAGAAAGATGGAGATAAAAATGATCATGACATTCAATACTAATATTTAGCGTCTGATGCATGGTGTGAATGATAGAGATTAAGAAGATGAATACAATTGATGATAAAGAGATAGAAACAAATACAGAAGAGTGCCAACGTCTTGACACAGGTCTGGACGTTGGATTTGCTTGCCGGCGTATGGAATGGATAAAGAGAAGAGCTTCCCTATCAGGCTTGTTCGTCCGGTAGAAGTGACTTTGGTACAGAGCTTGAACGGCAGGGATTGAAAGGATTTTTCCTGAGACTCACCTCTTGGCCATGTCTCTTAAATCTTCCCGGATCTTCTCCAATCAGGCTCTTCAGACCAGTCTCTCTCTCAATATACAAATATCAAAATATACCCGTATCAAGTATATTTTTCAATGGAATTTCAAAGACTATTTATAGGCTCAGCTTTGACTCTCTACTTGTGGTCCCCACTTTATTGTTATGGAAATTCCGAAAATGGTGGAGTGAATATTCCTTATGTTATGCGATCAATCCCGTAAAAAATGTACAACGGTCAGCTGTACACATGTCTGGATCCTCTGTAAGTACGTTGCTCTTTTGCATCTTCGATCGTTTGTCTGCATGCGGTGTTGTTTTTGATTATTACATGCGATTGAAGTTGCGTTGATCGCAAAGCTCTTGATCGATTGTCGCATGCACTGTCATTACATTGATCGTCTATTCATTCCTGAATGATGGGTGCAATGCGACGTAGATGCATTGTTCTTTTTCTCTTGAGCCATGAACGCATGCGGTGACATGATTTCTTGCAAAACAAACTTGAAATATTCTTTTCTACCATCACAATGGTGTCAGTGGGTGTATCGACGACAATTTATAATTCTTGCATTTCTTAGCTAATTTCTATACAATTGATGCAACTTTCCTTTCTTTTGGCCGCAATATCTAAATAAAGCAGTATAAATAACTTGTATTTCTACAAGTTATCAAAGTGTTTCACTAAGCAATAGCTAGTAGAGAGACTAAACGAAAATGGAGTTTAGTTATACGATAGTTCACTCAACTGGTCGTAGCTAAACAATCGCATGGCATTGTCTATACGATAGGTTGCCCTCTTCTACACGATTGAGCACATCGTCTATTTGATAGACTATGTCATCTTCCACTTGCTCAATCATCTACATAATTGTTGTTCCTCCAGTCTCTTCCTCTAACCAAGTTCATATAGAGCCTACAACTTTTGGATTCTCATACCGAGAATACTAAGGTAACCATTGTGGTGGTTTTCTCAATCAACTCGGTTAATTTTGAAATTTTGGACGTCGTTTGTTGGGTTCATGTTGTTCGTATGGTGTTTTTTATGGATCGTGCTGTTGTACCGATCGTTATGTTCGAGTGTTGCTATTCTTGGACACTTGGAGACTAATCGAGGGAGTTTGAAGAGTGAGTCTTCAAAGGTACGCATACTCTATCCCTTGATTATTTTTTTAAAGCATGCTGTAATTTCTTGTTGTGCATGACCTGTTAGTTTCTGTTTATTGACTATAATTGTTAGTGTTCAATTTTGAATGGAATTTGGAACGATCCTTCCGCTGCTCATGGAAATCCTCATGTCTGATTTCCTTCAATTGGTATCAGAGCCAGGTTGTTCTGATATTTCAAATTTCACTTCTGTTTTGAATTTCTTTTATAGTCGTGGTGGGTTTTCTACATTGCATTTAAGTGTTAAATGCGTTTGTGGATGGTGGTTTACGTGTTAATTGCCTCTGTTTAAAGCTTTCATTTCGATTACAAGGTGTTAATTTGTAAGGGCCTTTGCGTTTTTGGGCATAATTAACAAGCAATCGAGTCTATAATATAAAGTGTTTGAGTTTGTTGAGTCGTTCGTGATGAAGTTTCAAAGCATGGAGATGCGGTTCTCATTGAGAAAGAAGACCAAAAGTTAGTTGTATTGTGTAGCCTAAGGCCAACGATCGTTGGGATTTGGCTAAACGATCGTGTAGTATTTACTAAACAATTGTTTAGCTAATGCTAAACAATGGTGTAAAGTGTTTGCTCTATCGCGTAGCGTTGGTTTCCCGATTGTGTGGATGCTGGAGGTAAACGATTGAGTGAGAGCATTTGATGCTCATCGTTTAATAAAAGGTGCGTGCACTAAACAATCGTGTAGTTAGTATGCTTCATTGCATAGTTTCTGACTACATGATCACCCGGTATATGATACCACACGCTTGCTCAGCAATCGTTTAGACGATTGTGCTTCACCGCATCGTTGTCATTTAGATGATCGTTTAAGGCTTGCGTTGCACGTTGCACCTGCACGATCGCATACCTCATGCTTCATTACATAGTAAAGGTACACAGTCGTTGCTAAACGATCGTTTAGCTTAGGAAGCGTTGGTAAACGATTGAGTAAAGCATTTACTCTTTCGTGTAGAAGATCATAAGGAGTTTGGTACACGGTCATGGAGACGTGGACTTCGACCGAACAGTTCAAGACCCGATTCGCCTGTTAGAACTGGAGACTCTTTGCTATTTGTAATAGTTAGCTTTGTATTTTAGGATTTTAAGGCTAATTATCCCGGTTCATCAACTTTTGTTTAATATACATGGGATGTATGTTGGTTTATATTGCATAGTGTATGACATATAGATTTAAAACCTACCTTAGGTTATGCAATTATTCATGCATCGTGTATTATAAGTTTTATAATATGGCATGATGAAATTACAAGAGAGCATGCACATGTATCATTAAGTATAAGAGTTATATTTATGTGTGCAGTAAGTATATTCATGCATCATCTTTATATTATAAGCGTTATAGTATAAGGGTGAATGGAAACATGTTTGCTTGGTTCGTTGCTTGGTTATATAAGCGTTATATAAAGTATCAATGAATAAATAATGCATGGAGCATGACACTTAGGCTAATTTATAAGTGTTATGAATGCCTTGTATATGTTTGCTTTGCATTGTGGATGGTTTTGGTTGTTTATGAGATAAGCATTATAATGGAAATTAGAACTAAAATCGATAAGAAATAGTTGCATGCGAACTTAGGCGAACTCATGTTTTAAAAGGGTTTTAAAATTGGATTGAGATAGATCTAAGTTCAAGGTTCTAATGGGATTAGCAATCTAAGTTTTAATCTTTTAAATCGGTTTAATAGGATTAAATTGATTGACATAAAAGATTAAAATTGTATTAAATCTATCTATAAGGAACCTTTTGTCTAAGGCGAGTTCTGTTTAGGATGGGGTACTTTAGCTGATGGAAACGAAACACCCCTATCTGGGAACGTACCTGGAAAGGTGAATTAGATAGATTTTCTGCAAGCATGCGACAATTGATCAAAGACTCCGTTAAAGAGTTTAATGGATGATGATCAAAAGTTGTTCAACTTTCCAAGGTAAAAGTTACTATTGGGCAAACCTAAAAAGTCACTTAGTTAAAATCCTTAGTCGTGTTTTTTCTAAGTAAACTAAACTCTAGGTTATAAAATACTCAGTAGAAAGAAGAGATATATATGATATATCAATGATTCCACTCATGTTTCTCCCTGAATGTTCACATTGTGAGATTTATGCTTGGCCTCGTGATGCCCTGGGAGCATCCCCCTTTGGATGGTGTTTGCATGAGTCAATATCAAGGTGGAAGAATTGAGTATTTATGGCAAGTGGGTGAAAGATGTGTGTCAACACGTCCTACAATCTCCTTCATTGGTTCGCACCATGAGATCATTCTTGCATTCCCTCGTGGCGCCCTGGAAGCATCCCCCTTTGGATGAGTTTTGTGCAGTTGGTCAATATCAGGGTAAAGTTCGGAAATGGATAGGGTCATTTTAGTTTTTGCCCCAATCAGATTTTTCCCTTCGGATTGGCTGCTTGGGGCGGAACTCTAGGGCCTAAAATGTCGGGTCACACTTATGGGAAATTGTTAAGTAAGTTAATGATTTCTTGACCAAATCAATGATGGCTAGTCGTTATAGGAACAAGAGTTATTCTGGTATTAATGGTTGGTTGAGAATGTCTCAATTTAGAGGAGAGATAAATTGACCACCCTTCGGTGCCTTTTTGTCCTAAACCTTTGAAGCGTCATTGCGAAACTAGATGTCACACGGGGTTCATGTTAGTTTTGCTAAACTGTATTGGATGTTGTATGTTTTTCAACAAGTATTTGTTAAAACTTAACGTAGATCAATGTGTTTTTTTTTTCAGCAACATGTTTGATTTTCCATTAAATGCCTCTAGTTTGACCGATTATATACAGTGGAAAGAGTCTTGTAAAACATATTTTTTGGTAAACAATCTCGAGTTTTTCATGGTTGAGGAATGTCCTTAAGTCTCGACCCTTGATGCACCGCGAAATGTTTGTAATGCATATGAGGTGTGGATGAAGGCTAATTTATTTGCCCAATTCACATATTGCTAGCATATCTAATGCTCTGGCCAAAAGGGTTGAGAACATGGTCATTACACGTAAGATCATGAACTCGTTACAAGAGTTTTTTGAACGTCAGTTCTTACTTTTTGAGCATAAAGGGATGGATGACAAAGAAACCAGTAATATCAGTTCCCAAGATCACCTCCAGGAAGAGAAAGCAAGTGTTGCTGACTCTGTTAAAGTTCATCGACGAGAAGTGTTCTATGACATGGAACTTGGAGCTTATTTAGGTTCTGATAATGATCCCATTACTCTTCAAAAGAGGAGGAAGTCTAAAGACGGTAAATATGATTTATTGGTCTTCGAGACGTGTTTGGTAGAGAATGATGATTCTGCCTAGATTACCGCAAGATTTAGTTCCTGGCAAACATTGCCACAAGGAGAGATGACTCTTCGAGTCGATACTAGTGAGGTTGTTTTCGCTGTTGCTGTAGGCAGACTTAAGTTATTTTTGGACAAGAAACGTTATCTGTTACTGGATAATGTTTTTGTAGTTCCTCATATCAAGAGAAACTTAATCTCGGTTTCTTGTCTCATTGAACAAGGTTACACCGTCTCCTTCTTTGAGAGTAAAATGTTTATTTTCAAAATGGTATGGAGATTGGTTTTGGTTCATGGAAAATAACTTGTATGTACTAAGGTCGTTAGTCATAAAAGCCTTGCTTAATACTGAAATGTTAAGTACTGTGACAACAACAAAAAGACCAAATGTTTCTCCTAAGAAAAACGACCATCTTTGGCATCTAAGGTTAGGTCACATCAACCTCAATAGGATTGAGTAGTTGGTGAAATGTGGACTTCTAAAGAGCTTAGAAAAAAACTCCTTGTCGGTGTGTGAATCATGCCTTGAAGGCAAGATGACCAAACGACCTTTTACTGGAAAATGTTACAAAGCCAAGGAAACCTTGGAGCTTATAAATTTAGAAATTTTTAGTCCGATGAGTGTTAAAGCTTGAGGTGGGTATGAATATTTCATCTCTTTCATAGATGATTATTCAGGGTATGGGTATCTCTACCTAATGCAACATAAGTCTGAAGCCCTTGACAAGTTCAAGGAGTATAAGGCTTAAGTTGAAAACTTGTTAAGTAAGAAGATAAAAATACTACGATCTAATCGTGGTGGAGAGTATATGGACCTCTAATTCCAGAACTATATGATAGAACATGGAATTACATCCCAACTCTCGGCCCCAGGTACACCTCAGCAGAATGGTGTATCATAAAGGAGAAACATAACCTTGTTGGACATGGTTTGGTCTATGATGAGTTATGCTCATCTTCCAGATTCGTTTTAGGGTTTTGCAGTGGAAACTGCATGTTATATTCTGAACAACGTTCCCTCAAAAAATGTTTCTAAAACACCTTTTGAGTTGTTGAGAGGCCATAAAGATAGTTTATGCCACTTCAGGATTTGGGGGTGTCCGGTCCACATGCTTGTGACTAACCCGAAGAAGTTGGAACCGCATTCAAAAGTTTGTCTCTTTGTAGGCTACCCCAGGGAAACGAGGGGTGGATACTTCTATGATCCGAGTGAGAACAAAGTGTTTGTTTCTACAAATTCTATCTTCTTGGAAGAAGACCACATCAGGGATCATAAACCACGAAGTAAGCTTGTTTTACATGAGATTTCTAGTGAGACTACTAAGGGTTCAACAAAAGTTGTTGAACAGACTGACGGATCAACAAGAGTTGCGACTGGTGTTGTCCTCACTCAACTCGATTGATTTCGAGGTTCTGGAGGCTGTTCGTTGGGTTCGTGTTATTCATATGGTGTTTGTTGTGGATCGTGCTGTTGTACCAGTCGTTGTGTTCGAGCGTTGCTGTTCTTAGACACTTGGAGACTAATCAAGGGAGTTTGAAGAATGAGTCTTCAAAGGTACACATACTCTATCCCTTGATTATCTTTTTAAAGCATGCTGTAATTTCTTGTTGTGCATGACCTGTTAGATTCCATTTATTGACTGTAATTGTTAGTGTTCAATTTCGAATGAAATTTGGAACGATCCTTCCGCTACTCATAGAAATCCTCATGTCTGATTTCTTTCAATAAATTCGCTACAGATGTTGTTCGATCAATCTGTCAGGAACGATATTCTCGATAATATTTATTACTCAAGCATAAAGGATAGAACCTCTGTTAGAAAACATGTTCTAGATATGTTGAAAGTAAACAACAATGTCATAGATGAGAAAGCTGATAAAGCACAACAAAGTAAATATGATTTACTCGTTGTTGAAACATGTTTAGTGGAAAATGATAAATTAACCTGGATATTAGATTCAGGGGTCGTTGATCATATTTGCGCTTTTGCTAAAAAAACCAGTTCCTGGAGACAACTTACAGAAGGTGAGACAACCTTTAAGGTTGGGACCGGAGAGGTTGTCTCAGCTAAAGTAGTGGGAGATATGAAGTTGTTTGTTGAAGATAGATTCATTTTGCTCTAAAATGTATTTCATGTTCCTACTACGAGGAGGAATTTAATATCTATCTCATGTTTGCTAGAACAAAAGTATAAAGTTTCTTCCGAAGTTTATGAAGTGTTCATTATTTCAAAATGTATTGAAATATATTATGCAAAACTAGAAAACGACTTATATGTGTTAAAACCAACTGAGGCAAAAACTGTTTCAAACATAAAGAAGTTTAAAACAACCAAAACTCAAAATAAGAGACGGAAAATTTCTCCTAATGCTATCTTTGGCACTTAAGACTTGACCACATAAATCTCAACAGGATTGGGAGATTTGTTAAGAGTGGACTCCAAAATTAGTTAGAAGATAACTCTTTACGTCCATGTGAGTCTTGTCTTGAGGGTAAGATGGCTAAATGATCTTTTACGGGAAAAGGTCTTAAAGCCAAAGAACCCTTAGAGCTCGTGCATTCAGACCTCTGTGGTTCGATGAATGTCAAGGCATGAGGAGGGTATGAATAGTTCATCAGTTTTACTGATGATTATTCTACATATGACTATATTTACCTAATGCATGATAATCTGAAACCCTTAAAAAGTTCAAGAAGTATAAGGTAGAGGTTGAGAACCAGTTAGGTAAAAAGATTAAAACAATTCGATCAGATCGAAGTGGAGAGTATATGAACTTGAGATTCCAGGACTATTTAATAGAACACAGAATTTAGTCTCAACTCACAGTACCCAATACACCCCAACAAAATGGTGTAGAGGAAAGGAGAAATAGAACCCTGTTGGACATGGCTCATTCATTGATGAGTTATGCTCAATTGTCTAATTCATTTTAGGAACATGGAGTAGAGACTGCTGTTTATATTTTGAACATGGTTCCCTCAAAAAGTATTTCTGAAATACCTTATGCATTATGGATAGGACATAAAGGTACTTGATGTCACTTCAAGATTTGGGGATGCTCGATACATGTGTTGGCACAGAACCCAAAGAAGCTGGAACACAGTTCAAAAGTATACTTATTTGTAGGATATCCCAAAGAAACAACATATGGTTTATTTTATAATCCTCAAGATGACAAAGTATTTGTATCGACATGCTACATTCTTAGAGGAGAACCATGTAAGAAATCATCAACCTCACAGTAAGCTAGTATTAAATCAAATTTCTATAGAGGTTAATAATAGATCAACAAGGGTTGTTGATCAGGCTAGTACTTTAACCAGAGTTGTTAGTGAAACCGGTACATCTGGTCAGTCATATCCTTCTCAAGAGTTGAGAGTGCCTCGACAGAGTGGGAGGATTGTTTAACAGCATAACTGTTACATGGGTTTAACAGATACTCTGGTCGTCATACCTGATGATGGCTTAAAGGATCTATTGAGCTTTAAATAGGCAATAGAAGATGTAGATAAAAATTAGTGGATAAAAGCCATGGACCTTGAAATGGAGTCTATGTACTTCAATTATGTCTGAGAACTTGTAGATCAATCAGATGGGGTAAAATCTATTGGGTACAGATGGATCTATAAGAGGAAACAAGACCAAGCTAGTAAGGTACAGATCTACAAAGCATGACTTGTGGCAAAAGAGTTTACCTAAAGAGATGAGGTGGACTATGAAAAAATCTTCTCCCGATTACCCTGATTAAGTAAATTAATATGGCAAATTGATGTCAAGCCAACCTTTCTGAATGGCTCTCTTGAAGAGAGTATCTATATATCTCAACCAGAGGGATTCATTAAATAGGGTTAAGAGCAAAAGGTTTATGAGCTCAAACGATCCATTTATGGATTGAAACAAGCATCTTAATCTTGAATTATAAGATTTGACACTGCGATGTAATCTTTTGGCTTTGAATAGAACATTGTCGAACCTTGTATTTATAAGAAAATTGTCAATAAGACTGTAGCCTTTCTAGTATTATATGTTGATGATATCCTACTCATTGAGAATGAGGTAGGATTCCTTGCCGACATTAAAAGATAGCTAGCATCACAATTTCAAATGCAAGATTAAGGAGATGTTCAATATATTCTTGGAATCCAAATAGTTTGGAATTGCTAGAACAAAACACTAGCCTTATCTCAAGCATCTTATATAGACAAGATATTGTCTAGACATAAAATACAAAATTCCAAGAGAGACATGTTACCTTTCAGACATGGAATTCATCTGTTTAAGGAACAATGTCCTAAGACACCTCAAGAAGTTGAGGTTATGAAACAAATTCCTTATGCAACAGTTGGGAGTTTGATGTATGTCATGTTATGCACATGCCAGACATATGTTATGCAATTGGATTATTCAACAAGTTTCAGTTCAATCCTGGATATGATCATTAGACTTCCGTTAATAACATCCTCAAGTATCTTTAGAGAACGAGGGATGCTTATATATGATGCTAAGGATCTGATCCTTAAAGGATGCACTGACTCATTTTTAGACCGATATTGATTTGAGAAAATCAACTTCAGGATCAGTATTCACTCTAAATGGAGGAGCTATAGTATGAAGGAGTATAAAGCAAAGTTGTATTGTTGACTCCACCATGGAAGCGGAGTATATAGCTGAATGTGAAGCAGCGAAAGAAGCGATATGGCTTAGGAATTTCTTAACTGATTTGGAAGTAATTCCAAATATGCATAGGCCTATCACACTCTATTGTGATAACAGTGGAGCACTGAAGGGATCGAATCCCAAGCGAAAGCGTGTGATCGCCTTGCAATTTTGTTTTCGATTTTACATAAACAAAATACAATATAAAAATAATAACATAATGGATAGACAATCAAGATTAGCATACATTTATGAGAATAAAAGAGGGAAGAGCTAAACCTTTCCTTTGTAGATTCCCAAATTCTTCACGATTCCCTCTGCATCTTCTTTGAAATGTCTCTTCAATGATCAAGGGACACGTGAAACCTTGTTATTGTCTAGGATCCCAAGAATTGGAAGAGGAAGAAGTAGTAGAGAAAAGAAGAGATATTTTAAAAGAAGTAGTAGGAGACTAGGATTTAGAATTCCCATTTCAACTGTGTCACAAACATGGGCCATGAAGACCTATTTATAGAGAGGATAGTTGACCCCCTTCTCTTAGTCTTTCCTATTCATACTCTAGTTCTAATTTAATTAAATAACTTTTCTTTAATTAATTACTCCAGATTAAATAACCATATATATTAAATCCAATTTAATATATTGTTGGGTTTTATGTCCTAAAACTCGTGGTTTGTAAACAATAAAATTTATTATGAAAATTCAATAAGTTGTTATTGAATATATGAATTGCTTTTTTCGTTTTAGAAATAAACTCAATAAACTAAAAGATCCATGACTACTACATGAGTACTTGAACTTTATGTGGAGACATAAAACTGGACCAGGTTCGAGTAAATAGTCAAAATGATCTATAGTATATGAATAAGTTTAGGTGCCTTATTCTGGTAACACTATTGGATGCGACCCACTCTGTCGTTGTTACAAGGAGGTTTAAAGTGCTACAGACGATGTGAACCTAATTCATATATGTTATGACATGAGAAGTGAGGCGTCCTGTGCAATGGGTTTGTACAAGATCGGACCATGAAATCAGACACTCTTACTTTATAACATTGCTTACTTTTTAAGACTGAATATTTCAAAGCGATGGCCTAGGTAACTTGACCGTAATCTTGAGCTAATTATGAACTCTTTTTTATTCGGAATTATCCTTAGATTTTCATAGGTGAGGGTTGGCTCAACAACGCCGGCTCAATAAACCTCCATTTCAAGGGTAAAAGCGTGTAGATAGCTGGGGACATAGGGTGTAAGATGGAACTCACTCCTTTCCGCTTTTAGGGATAATAGAAAGGTTGTTCCCTTAAGTGCTGACTATGGCTCTTGAACAAGGGGTCCCACCCTCTCATTGGCATGAGAGGAACTTGGTTTATTGATCGGATCACAAACCAATTGTTCATTAGAGGATCAGTGGGACTTAAGGAACAAGAGGTAATCTTAAGGGTAAAACAGATATTTGACCCAACCGTTATTACGAACAACATGTGAAGGGTTAACTTACTAATCATGGTTATAGAGACATAATATATCTACAGTGAGGGGAGTGCAACTATGGGCTTTAGTGGAGTGACCCATTAGTTAACAAATGGGGGTTAATTTGGTGTAAAAAGTTTAGCCAATTAATCTCAGATCGTTGGAACCCATGATTTGTAGGTCTACGAGGTCCCCCTACCAGCTCGTAAATGGATTAACCTTAGAGTAGTGTGATAAGTTAATTTAAAACGTTCAAATTAGAATTACAGGAATTAGTAATTATATGTGATATACTTACACGTTTAATTTTACAATTAAACGAAATTGGAGAATCAATTAATATTTAAATATGATTTAAATATTAAATTCATGAATAGAGATTCATGATGGTGGAGTTTGAGTCAAATTTCCAAAGCATGAGCTGCTCTTCATGCAACAATCTTCACTGCATGATAGTCCTACAATAAATAGAGAAGATTGGACTGAGAATCGAGTATGTAAAAGTAATGCAATTCACGAGTTTTTGCCGAAAAGCTTGAGAGGTTGAAGAAGGTGTTCTTCAGGTTGCAGTAGTTTGTTTGTTCTCCAAATTTCCTTTATTCAAGCTTATTTTGAATCCCACAACTCAAGCTAAGGCTCCAAGAGAATAGTAGGGAAGGCCTTGAGGTGGTTCATAAGAAGATTTGGAGAAGATTTGCAGTTGAATTCAAAGATTCAAGTGGTTATACAAAGGTATATCATGAAACCCTCTTTTTAGTTTATGAGCATGCTAAATTTATAGCCAAGATTAATGAATTAGAATGCTTATTGATCCTTGTTGCTTCCGCTGCATGCTTCCTCTGTTACAGTCATGGGTCATTTCCAGTTAACTATCACTTCTGTCTTTTGGGAATCTACACTGACTCTGACTGCTAAAACTATATGCCCAAGAAATACAACGTGATTTAACTAGAAATCACACTTACTAAACATGACATATAAGTTCTTTTCTCTTAGCATTTGTAGCACTAACCTTAGATGCTCCTCATGCTTATTTGCATTACTAGAATATACTAATATATCATCTATGAAAACTATCACAAACTGATCCAGGTAAGGATGAAATATCCTGTTCATCAAGTCCATAAATACTGCAGGAGCATTCATCAAACCAAACGACATTACTAGAAACTCGTAATGTCCATACTTAGTTCTAAAAGCAGTCTTTGGAACATCTTTTCCTTCACCTTAAACTGGTGGTAATCGAATCTCGAATCTATCTTAGAGAACATCGTGGCTCCCTTTAATTGATCGAAGAGATCATCTATATGAGGCAATGGGTACTTATTCTTAATTTTCACCTTATTCAACTGTCTATAGTCTATACATAATCTGAGAGTATCGTCTTTCTTCTTGACGAACAAGACCCGCGCTCCCCAAGGCTGCTGGGTCTGATGTACCCCTTATCAACAAATTTCTGTAACTGAACTTTCAACTCCTTCAATTCTGATGGCGCCATTCTATATGGTGCTTGGGATATAGGTGTTGTACCTGGGATTAACTCAATAGTAAACTCAACTTCCCTGTCAAGTGGTAAACTTGGTAACTCTTCAGAGAATACATCTAAGAATTCTTGTACCACCGGCACATCCTCAGGTTTCAACTTTCTATTTTGTGAAACCGCCACATAGGCTAAATAACCTGTTACTGATCTACTACTCGGTCTAGCTATAGGTCTTGTCCTCTTTCGACTTGAACCTTGCTGGCTCGTGCCTCCATGACTTCTCATACCTGACTATCCAGAGAATAGGGGTCTAAAACTCTTACCTTTCGTCTCTACTGAAGTCCTATGCTACTCCACACCTGTCTGAAGTTGGTCTAACCCACCTACACTC
This sequence comes from Benincasa hispida, assembly GCF_027475165.1. Classification (NCBI taxonomy): domain Eukaryota; kingdom Viridiplantae; phylum Streptophyta; class Magnoliopsida; order Cucurbitales; family Cucurbitaceae; genus Benincasa; species Benincasa hispida. The sequence goes on along the minus strand of NC_143481.1, from coordinate 44,946,155 downwards.
CACTCAACTCTAATAGCTGCCACAACTAACTGAGTGAAATCCACCCAATTAGCTGTAGAAGTTACGAGAATTCGTATCTTCCTTCTTAGGCCATTCTTAAATCTCCTACATCTCTCTTTTTGTTCTATAATGATCGGAAGGGCATACTGAGATAACTCTGTAAATCTCTTCTCGTACTCAGTGACCATCATCGATCCCTGAGTTAGCCTAAGAAACTCATCCCTCTTTGCTTCTTTGAAATAACTATGGTAGTATTTATCCTCAAAATACTTTTCTAAACTCAGGCCAAGACATAGCTTCTAAATTGCTTCTCCTGGCCTCTATCACTTTCCACCATTTCTTAGCCTCTTTCTACAACAAGAACGCCGCTAACTCGCCCTTACGGTCTTCAGGGTATCTCATAACACTAAAGCATTTCTCAATCAAGTCCAACCAGACCTCAGCATCTGCTAGATTTGTGGCTCAATCAAACGTTTTGGCACCTAAAGCTTTTAGCCTCTCGATGTCGATTTTCTTCTATGGATCTGTCTGAATCGGTTCTACACTCGCTGCCAATCTCTGGGAAATTCTATCAAATACTCTCCATCTGGGGATCCATTCCCACTTATGTGGTACTCAACTCATTTTTAGAAGTCGTCTCTTGCCCTACTGGCTCTCTAACTTTCTTCCCCTTTGGATTTGGGTCCTATCTAACTTTACGACCTCTGCTAGTAGGGTCAACATTCCTCTCCTTTGTCTGCCTACTCAGCCTGCCACTTTTCCTCGGCATCTTTTCCTAATTAACAAGTGCACATGTTATGGACTTACTTATGGGACTCAATCTAACGCATGAAATCTCTCTTTCACCAAAAATATTATGCTCTGATACCAACCTATCATGTCCCTCCTAGACTACTCTTTTAGCCTAGGAAAAGACATGACTGCAGCAGTTATCAACCTTTTTATGACACTTACTGCCTACTAACTCTAGAGGAAATAATCTGATACCAACATGCAATCTCAAACATAGCAGTCGCCTCTATGGCCAAATAAACATTAACCATTAAGCACAAAACATTTACAGAGATTACGTTGCAAGTCTCATAAGTACCGACACCCAAACTTAGTCCCTACATGAACAACTATAACATGTGTACAACTATTTACAGTAACCACCTAGCTGATGGATTATATTAACTCGTCTTTTAGTGGCAGAGCAGATGCAGAGCTACCTTATGAGGATTTGACTGCTACTTGGGGGAAAGAAAAATATTTGAATACGGGGTGAGCTTGCTAGCCCAGTGAGTGACTTAAGAAAGAAAACTGATTCTCATGCATGAGTCTCAATAAAGAGATCATACTGAAATATATATCTTTACAGTAACCTTGTTATAACATTTCCCAAGCATAAAACATGTAAAATTGTTTTCATCATAAAACATTAAACTGTTACTTAGTCGAGAATAACCCAGCTGTAGTTAAATCCCAACGTCAACTGCTTAGTCCAGAGAGAACCCTTTTGCTCAATATCTGACTTAGTCAAGAGAGAACCCATTTGCTCAATCTCTGACTTAGTCGAGAGAGAACCTTTTTGCTCAATCTCTGACTTTAAACTACCTACGTGCACGTGATTATAAGTATCGTCATACCTTAGGTACTAGTGCTCAGATATCTTCTCAATGTTTCTTAGTATCGAGTTGCTCGGATACCTTCTCAATGTCCCTCAGTATCGAGCTTAAAGTAATACTAGTCATACTATGACTTTCTCTTTAAAGCATGTAAAGCAAAACGCATAGAAAACATGTTTTTAAAGGCTCTAATGCATGCTTTGTGTATTTAAACACATAAATAGTTTTTCAGTAAACTTTCATACATGGCATGCATTTGAAAATATAACTCATAGGTTGCTTGGACAACTACTTTGTAAAACTAGCTAGCATGAGAATAATCTTTCTTAAAACATGGTTTCTTTAAAAACATTGTAAATATTTAGTCACTCACAACTTTTAGGATTACTCAAATGTTGATATGCTTCTAACACTAGTGTCAATCCTGTGGACACAAAAACATACATTTAGCTACTAGCATTGGTCTCCTTTTTTAGACTAATTCTCAAATAAGCTTTGCGTTTAGCCTTCCCCTAGAAGATATTCACTCAAACGCATACCTTGTTGTAGGTCTAGTACTTAGAAATTTCCTTGACATTTTGGCTCTTGTTATGTGATAACTTGTAGAAATACAAGTTATTTATACCGTTTTATTTAGATTATGTGGCAAAAAGAAGAAAAAATTGCGTCGATCGTATAAAAATTGGCTTAGAAACGCGAAAATTGTAAAGTGTCGTAAGCACACTAGCTAATCCCATTGCGATGGCAAAATGGAATGTTCAAATCTTTGTTTTGCAGGAAACAGGTCACCGCATGCGACAATCGCTCGAGGAAAAAAATGAACAACGCATTATCACTGCATGTGGCAATCATTCAAGAACAAAGAAAGAGTAACGCAATTGCAGCACATGCGACGATCGATGATGGACGCAAACGATCAACGCATTTGTACCGCATGCGGCAATCAATAAAACAATCAAAGCAATTACATCGCATGCGGCGATCGATCGTAGATAAGAGTGACGCATTCGCAAGGACTTCTGACATTGTACAACTTTTCTGTTGTATGATTCTGACAAATTAAATGTGGAGCAGTGCAGACATTTCCACCATGCCATGGCAGGAAAAATAAGCTTTTCAGAGCGGGACCACTGATACAGAGGGTGCTAAGTTCTACAAATAGCTTCATCAAATTCAAAGAGAGGAGGCTGGTCTAAAGAGACAACTTAGAGAAAATCAGGGGAGAAAGACGAGAAAAGACAGAAAGGTAAGTCTCTGGAGCAAGCAATTCATTCACATTCCTGAAGAAGAAGCTCTATGCAACAGATCACTTCTAACTAGAAAACAAGCCTGAAAGGGAAGTTTTCCACTTCATTCCTCCCACATGCCGGCAAGAAAATCGTCTCCGATCAGGATCCGTGTCAAGACATTGACACGCTTTCTGTATTTGTTCTCATTTTTTATTCATCTACTGTGTTCATCTCTAATCTTTCATTCACTATCTGTAACAAATGTTTATCTTTAGATTTCAATGTCATTATCGTATTCATCATCATCTCTTTATTCTTTATCATACATTCATCATCCATTTCTTTCACCATCTGTAACTAATCCCCCAAGGTAAAAGGGGAAGGATTAAGCGAGTAAGTCAATCCTTGTTGAAGAAATCAGCCGAGTTTAGCTAAAGCATGCTCGACGACATCTTCACTTGTGAGAGCAGAAGTAAAGATGTTATTCCACCTCTCGAAAGAAGGTTGGAAGAATATGCACCCGTGGGAAAAAGCAAAAACGAAGGGTGTAACCATGATAAACGTTCTCTATAGGATGATGCAAACCAGGCCACCGCATAAAAGACGCACTTCGTTGTTTTCACAAGAATAGGTAAAACATTCTTTTCAAAACAAGAAGAGAAATTTGGGCAGAGGTTTGTCTTAGATAAGAATAAAGTAAAGCATGTTGAAGAAATATCAAAGGATAGAGGGAACTTGTAGGTTTGAGAAATTATGTAGAGGTGGAGTATTCGGAGTAGCCGATCAACGCAAAGTTAGGATAGGATTTAAGCTTAATTGCTTTAGTCGAGGATATGCTTGAAGACAAACATATATCTAAATTTGGGGGTGTGCGTTCAAACACACTTCACAAACGCATCCCACTTGTGCAACCAACACTTACTCTAAGTATTCTTTCAGCCGCACATGGTCATCTACAAAGGCTGCTATGCGTTCAAGACTCAACTACAAGCCTTCCTCAACCCACATAGCAAGTCAAACGCATCAGAGTGCTCAGTTCTTAGTCTGTCCGAGCGTCTTCTTTGAGCTGCCAACTTACTCAACCCAAACAGCTGCCTGCTTGTTCATGAAATTCCAGATTTAACTTACAGAATTAATAACTCAAATTCTAGAGCTCATCTCAAGAAATTTTCTTCTACAAACTTGTTTATAATTGTCTCACTTACAATTTTAACTTCAAACTCTTTGTGATTCGTCTTAGAGTCTCAATTCTTCATCGATGGCTTGGATTTACCCGTGCATTGAACCTCTGGTCACTTTTCCCCTCTTCGTCCTTATTCTAGTGAGAGCTTCTTCTGATAGAGTCACCTCTAAAACTAGACTCTAAGAGCTTTCCAACGACACCAAGATCTTTCAATTTTTACGGAGGAATTGTTCAAACTGAGCTTTTGAAATTTAGCCTCCCTTTTATATTGCTTCCCGCCGTTCACCATTAAAGCCTAGCATGACACCTTCAGCTTCAATGGAGTTAAACCCGATGCTTAGGATAGTTGTTGCCCCTTAATTAGTGGTTAATACTGATTACTTCATCTACTATTAATGCATGCTTCAACTATGTTCAACACACACCATAGTTCTTCACGCAAACCTTTTCCAATGCATGTGTTGTGTGCCATTGCCTCCTCTTAGCCTCAAGCCTCAATGCAACTTCAGCTCTTTCAACTTTGTAAAGCCTGATCCACGCAAGCTCTACTCATCGCATGACAAGCTTGACCAACCATAACCAACCTTACTCCAGCGCACAACTCTAATGCACACTGAGTAGTCAGCGCTCAACGCCTATACTGGTCCGCTTGCATGTGAGCCTCAATCGTTTAGCTCAGCGCCCATCGTATAGCTCTCGCTTTCGCTCATCGTGTATCTTTCACTATCACTTATCGGTTATCTCTCGTCTTTGCTCGTGTATCTCTTGCTGTCGCTCATCGTGTAGCGCTGACCTCATCATCTAATGCATCACATCCATCGTCTAGCACTCATGCCTATCATGTAGCGTCGTCGTCTAGCACATCGCCTAGTGCTTATGCTTATCGTGTAGCACCTATGCCTATCGTATAGCACTATCGTCTAGCACATCGTGTAGTGCCGCATGTAGCTACACAATCATCCGCGTGCGCAACACTCCAACGCCTAGTGCCCACGCTTGTGCACATCTGATTCTGCCGCATGCATTCTAACCTCCAAAACTTGGTTGCCGCATGCCTTGTCCAACACATGGCTTTTCTTCACTCGGCCACACTTGGCTCCCTTAAATGCCCAACTAACCTCTCAAATAGGTAAGGCCAACACCCTTGACTCAACTCTCTAGCACAAGGCCAACGCATGGGAAAACACTTAGCCAATTTTCTAACTTCACCCAATAGTCAAGCTTCCAAACTTAAACATTTCTTCTAACTTTTTACCCTTTTTGCTACAATTAAACATTAATTCTCACATTAATCTACTCACCATACTGGTCTTAGTAGGGAACATACACAAGTAGAGAAATTAGGGCTCAGGGTTTACACTACAAGCAACAATCTTCATTGCATGGTAGTCCTGCAATAAATAGAGAAGATTGGACTGAGAATTGAGCATGCGAACTAATGCAATTCATGATTTTTTGTTAAAAAGCTTAAAAAGTTGAAGAATGTGTTCTTCAAGTTACAACAGTCTGCTTGTTTTCCAAATCCTCTTTATTCAAGCTTATTTTGAGTCCCACAACTTAATCTAAGGCTCCAAGAGAATAGTAAGGAAAGCCTTGAGATGGTTTACAAGAATATTTGGAGAAGATTTGCAGTTGAATTGAAATATTCAAATGGTTCTACAAATCATGAAACACTCTTATTAGTTCATGAGCATGCTAAATTTATAGCCAAAATTAATGAATTAGAATGCTTATTGATCCTTGTTGCTTCTGCTGCATACTGATATACTCCATCATATATATAATTAATTAATAAATACATAAACATCACATGTTTATAAATCTCTACTTCTCAAAACTTAATTAATTAATTAATTAACCATTAATCAATCAATTAAACGACTATATTAAATCATATTTAATATAGAATTAATCAACATATAATTATCACATATATATGTATACATCTCTTTATATTTGAATCTTATTCAAATATTTTTCTCTCCTAATTATAGATCACATCTATAATTAACCATATTATATTAATCTCATTAATATGCAAATAAAATAATTTGAATAATTCAAACCATTCCTCTTATATATCCTTTAATGAGCTAATAAGAGGACCTTATGGGCCTACAAATTAGAAGCTCCAATGATATAAGATTAATTAATTAAAATTATTAATTAAATTAATCAATTTTCATTAATTACGGGTCACTCCATTGAAAGACCCACGAGTAGATCAGGTAAATAGACGATCGAATTGGAAAAGCCCACGACTAAATCATAGATGCGACGTCGGCGACCCACCTCCACCACCAGAACGAGATGGATGGCGAGCTAAACTCTATTGAACTCCACAACGGAGCTGGCCGACCAGATTTGATGACTGGATGACTTACCCAACACGATCGAGCTTGTACGACAGAGTTGGCTGACCAAAACAAGGCGAGCTAAACAATGCGTGAACAACACGCGATCTGCATGATCGAAACATCGTAAGCGACGCGACGATGACAAAAACCACAACAACGCCGATGATGAGTTGGTGTTAACCAATACGACCAAGGGGAAGAGGGTTTGTAATAGAGAAGTGAGAAAGGAGAGAGAAAAAAAGATAGTAAAATAGAAGAGAGACACTTGTTTTACTAAAGTAAAAAAAAAGTAACTAGGGATTTTTAATTTCAGTTTGAAACCAACATTATAGCCTATTTTAGTGTTGGTTTAAAACCAACATTAAATATCCACTTTTTTAAAAATAACCCGACATTATACATATGTTTTTACTTTTCCCACCGACCTTAAAGCCCAAAATTCTTGTAGAATTCATTCAAATTTGGGTGTGTATCAAACTTTATTCAAATTTAAATTATCCAAGTTTAAGATTTTATCTTCCAATCAAATTTAAATTGGGAATAAATTTTCAAATTTATCATAAATTAAAAATTTGACCATATTTTAAATTATATCTCACGTTCAAATCTCAAAATTTAGATTCTTATCTTCAAAACAAATTAAATTGTGGATAGGACCTTAAATTTATCTCAAATTAAAGTTTGGCCATATTCCAAACTTTATCCCAAATTTTAATTAAACATATGTACTAAATTCACAATTTGATTAATTTGATATCTCACATGAAGCCAAAATCAAGAACAAATCTTGTATTTTGACTTCAACTTTATCTTTTTCAAGATCTACCCACCCATTGTTGTATAAGCGACAAGTCTAGGCTCTTAAACCCCTAATATAAGAAAATAAAATTTTTAATCCACCTAACCTACTTCTTATACTAACTAGTAGTATAAGCGACAAGTCCGGGCTCGAACCTCAGGGAACCTAATGACTAATTATCTCAATTAAAGAATTCCTCATATAAATGGGGCTTTTGTTGGTTTGTAAAGAAATTAAAAGAATGAAACATGCAAGATTTGATTATTTTGAGACAAACAAAATTGAGCACAAGATTGAATTTGCATTTCTCTATGTAAAAATTCTTGGGAAATAGGTTCATTACGGTCAATTCTATCATTGAATTCAAAAAGATTATGAAAATTACATAATTCCACAACCTATTAGACTAAAGACCTAATAGCCCAATTAGCTAACAAAAATTACAATCTTTATTAGCCCAAAATTATTCAAAATCACTTCCTTGACAATAATTTTCATGATTTATCCTAATTTACATTAAGATCTAGGATTTTCTTTGTCGTAACATTCTTTAAGCTGAAAAGCCTAGACTAAAAGAATAATTTGTTAGATGAAACTGAATTAGATTATTCATGTAAGAATTTAGGAAAAAAAATCTTTATTCATTATAAGAAAACCTGATTTGTGCAACTTTTATCTACCATTATGCAAAGTAGCCAAGTAAAATTTGTAAACAAGAAACCAATAGATCCGAGTCATAAGTTAATCCTTATCGATTTCTATTAAGAATACATCCAAGAATCATCCAAGAATCATGGATTTCATAAAGAAAAATACAAAATTCTCATGAAATTGTCCTAACTATCTATTTCCTAAGATTAGGCTTACCTTAGTCATCCATGGTCCTGATTCTTCAATCAATTAAAGAGAATTACAAGAACTAAATGAAAGAATTGAAAAATAGATGAAAGAATGGTGAAAATTTGACAGAGTTCTCTCAGGGTGCTTTGAAAATCTGTCTAATTTCATCTTTCTCATGCAAAAACTGAATTTTTCTTTTTATAACTAGGTTGCAACATAACAATGCTCCAATGAGCATAGCGACGTTGTTTCGTAGCAATCCTTGAGCATAGAGGTTGGCGTTACGTTGGGTGGGATGAGGCGCACGCACGCGTTTGCATTGCATTTGCGTCAAAGTTTATAGCATAATGATACTGAGGGTAGCATCGTCACATTGCTACTGGCTGACGCAAGATTATTCCTCATGATGAATGATGCGCTCATAAGACAAGGTAATCGCATAAACCTGGCTGACGCAAGATTATTCCTATCTCTAGTGAAAACTTGCTTACATTGCTTAACGCGACCAACCACTTACCCTACCGGGCAGTTAGTTGTTGCTGACTTTACTCATAGACAAGCGTTGTGTCCGCCTATAGACAGGCCTTGCTACAGCTTCACACTAAGCAAATAAGGTTTTCTCACAACACTCACGCAACGCACACCTCCCAGTGGTTTGCTACATGCTTCATATTCCTATGTCGCATGACTAAATATGCAATACTCTAACAGTCTCACTAAGTGATGCAATGAAGATTAAGGATACTAAGTAAATGAAGGTGGAGATGGAGTCAAAGGAAATATAGAAATGCATTGATCACAAAATGTATTAATTTCTTAAGCCAAAATGTAATACAATACAATGTAAGGAAAGAAAAGAAAATGAAAGGACTAACTGCTTGCTTCCAGCAGATGTATGTCAAGGTTGCCGGTAGTGCCATGGAAGAGTGGTGGAGCTGACTCTTTCGAGATCTAACTCCAACGAAGGCTCCGGTCGTCACTCGGAATGGATGAAGGAGATGAAGAACTCTCAAGCTTTCTTCTAACGCTTTGGTCTGGATCACAAAGATCCACCCGAAGGTAGAAACTTGGATAAAATGAAATTCTGCTTAACGGCTTCTATTTATAGAGTTGGATCGCCGACAACATTAATGGACCTGCTCTGATTCTGAGATTCGCGGCGTGATGGTCCTTTTTTGATCTCTGCTGCTAACGGTGTGGTAGGTGAAATGTCAACATCATCTTTTGATTTTCTCGAGATATACGTTGATGCTTCCGTTCCACCAACCTTGCGTTCATCCCGCTATTATGGTTATCATCGTGTAGCCGCAATCTTGCAATGACCGCATTTGTTTGATTACCGCAACTTTTAAGCGATGACTGCAATCGCTTGACGATCGCAACTCCTATGCGATGGGCGCATGCTGTTGATTACCGCAACACCCATGCATTGAACGTATGTGTTCGCCTTTGCGATGGAGAATTTTTGCACATGTGGTCGTCTATGCAACAGCCGGCTTCCGCGTATGCGTCCGTTTCCTGCTTTAGCTACAAAAATAGACAATTGACTGCATAATAACGCATAATAGTGGGTTAGCCGAGATTCTTAATGCTGAACGATGCAAACTCATTTTCTCATGAATTCCTAACATATTCGCCGCATATTTCACTTAACAATCCTCATGATTATAAATAAAAGGCCTAATATGATGTGCATTTCTGCCCGTCATCAGTAGCGTAGCCTTACACTGCTGATAGCATAGCTATGCTACCTCTTGATCGCAATTTTATAATTTTTGCATCTTTTTCAATTTTGATGCCTCTAAGCTCTAATTTGACTCCAATTTGGCTTGTTTTTCTTCTAAGTGACTCATTTGATCTCTTGGGATGAATTTACCTATAAAATGAATATTTTATGCATAAGAATTATATAAAAATGATAGAACTAGAGACATAAATATAGCTATTCTTTAGAGCTATCACCCATACATGTGTGTAAATCTCAAAAAGAGGCATTTGTTGAAAGAGAAATTTTGGATCAATCACAAATTGGCAAATCACACTACAAGAAGTAATTGATACAATAGCTAACGAAAAAGGCTATAAAAGGCTTTTCATAGCTTTTTTCGAAGGTCCTGACAGCCCATGTTATTAAAAGTCTGGGACTTTTTATAGCTTTTATGTAGAGCTATAATGGATGCTATAATAGAGTATGGAGATATAGCAATTAGCATGTATACAAGGCTATGAAAATATTCAATAGCATTAGTCATTAAAGTTATCTTTAACATATAATAGCTTACTCTCAATGCTATCTTTATTATATAATAGCCTTTTCTTAATGCTTTATTTGACTTATGATAATCTTTTTTTAAGTCTATTATATTATATATATAGCTTTAATCCTATGTTATAACAAACAACATTGAAATTATGTCCATTTACATTACAAACACTTGTTTTAAGTTAAATAGACGTATGAAATAATTCACAATGTATGCATTAAATACAATGACTCCTTTTATTATTGAAATTTAGTAATCAATTTACATTAGAAACTAAAAAAATTATCCAAGAATACAAAAATACATCAAATGTAATTTTCAACCATACAAGGTTCACAAAATACAAAATTCATCAAGTTTTGAGGATTATAGTATCATGGAATTGAGCTTCCATCTTTGATCTTCATCTACCTACATAAAAAGTGCATTAGTATCAAATTGATTCCCAAAACCACAATTGAATGTTAAAACTATATAAAAAATATATAATTGTCATTTTGAGTCTCAAAACAACCTAAAATTATGTGATTCATTAATAATCAACAAAGTTACGTAGATACAATTATTAAACCTTTAATTACCTCTAAATTCATGAGTTTGTCCTTCATTTTAGTTATTCTCAATGTAACAAATATATATAAGCATTCTCATAAGAGCCCTTTCGTTGCGTTAAAAAATTACGATTTGAAAATTAGCAAAGGAAGAGTATAATTATTAAGCATAGGTTGAACGCATAGGCATGATTGATGCACATTTTAAAATAGATTGTCTACTAAAAAATCTTTCAAATCCATGTGTTAATTAACATGTTGGGAATGTCCCAAAACTCGCAGTTCGTGTTAAACATTCTATTTATCAATGAAATATTATTAATTATTTTATTCAATAAAGTTGATTTTGCTATCTATTATGAAAATCTAATAAACATATCCATGGAAATAGTATGAATACTTTAACTTTATGTGGTGACGTAAACAGGATAAGGTTAATAGTATATAGCCTAAATGGTCTATTAGTATATGGATGAAATTGGGTATCTCATCCTGATAACACTATTGGATGTGGCCCATTTTATATACGTAATACAAATGATGTGATCCATAGATCATTCATGTTGAGACATGTGAGTGGGGGCATCTTATGCAATGAATTTGCATATAGACTAGACCACGAAATAGTCACTTTTCTTTACAACGACTGTTTACTGTTAAAACTGACTATTTCATACTTAAGTAACCTAGGATAACTCGATCTTAATCCTGAGCTAACTATGAACTCCTGTTTATTCAGGATTATCCTTTATTCTGCATGGGTGAGAGTAGTTCAACAGCATTGCTCAATAAGCCTTCCATTTTGGGGGATAAGATTGGATGAATAGCTGGGGACATAGTCCTGCAAGATTTAATTCACTCCTACCCATTTTAGGGTTAGTAGATAGGTCGTTATCTTAAGTACTGATTTCAGGTCTTGAACAATCGGGGCCCCGCAATCTCATGATAGAGAAATGACTTGATTCATAAGTAGTATTATGAATCGAATTGTTCATTAGAGGATCAATGGGAACTTAAGGAACGAGATATATTTACAGGGGTAAAATGGTAATCTTGAACCAACTGTGATTACGAATAACCTGTGAAGGATCAACTTACTAATTATGGTTTATATGGATAGAAATATATTTACAGTAAGGAGAGTGCAACTATCGAGCTATAGTGGTGTGTCTTGATAGTTAATGAATAGTAATTAATTCGATTAAAGAGTTTTAACAAATTAATTACAGATCGTTGGAGCTCATGATCTATAGGTCCATGAGATCCCTCTATTAGCTCATTAAATTGGAATAACAAATTGAGTATTGATGTATCAATTTAGGGTTTTTCGATTGATTGTATATGATACAATTATAAACGTTTATTTTAATTAAAATTAAACAAAATTGGAAAATCAATTAATATTTAAATTATGATTCAAATATAAAATTGATTTATTGGTGATATTAATATTTTATTAATTTAGTATTTAGATATTAAATTAATATTATTTAAAAATCAATTAAAATTAGTTTATTTAGATTAATTATTTTGAATTAATTTTATAAAATTAATTTAGATAAAATGATTTTTTAAGATCATTTTATGTTAATGGGTTTTTTCCATTTTTAGGAAAACCCCACTAACTTATATTTTGGAATGTTACCAAAATCCATTACTAGTATTCAAGCTGGATCTGCCCAACATGCAACCTGATACATTTACATAGGTTTTACCTATATATAGAAGCTCCATGCATGAAGAATAGGGAGAGATTGGAAAAACAAAAAAGTTCTGAATTGATAACCCTATTCTCGCTCCTCATTAACTCAACTTGTTCAAGTGTTCCACCACACATTCCAACTTGAGCATAATAGAGAAAATCTCGGTGGTAGTCTTCTTGTTGAAATTCAAGTGAGATCTTGGTGTTTTTCAGCTGATTTTGTGGAGGAATCTTCAAAGGTAATATGTACTATAAACCCTCTTTTGAATATCATATGTACAACATGCGCAAAACTCAAATTAAATGTAGTTTAAGTGCTTATTGATTATGTAGTCTTCCGTTGCATAATATTTCATTCCTTCAAACATTCATACAAAATTCTAAAAATATACAAATATACAACTTCTCACGACTTTTATTACAAAGAAGTCTAGAAATATTTATTACTTTCAACAAACTAAGCAACAAAAAATTGATCAATTCAACACCACAACAACTCACTAAAGATGCAACCAAATTTCCACATATTTGGATAACAATATCAACCAAAGATAATATATTAAGGCTAATTACAACACCTACTCACACAGATTTAAATCAAAATCAAAATATGTGAAATTTAAGAATTTACACAAACTTGTCTTAAATAAATATAAACTCTTTTAATTAATAAGTCAAAAGCAAATCACGTACCTCACTTTTTCAAAATTAAGAATCATTTCTATACCACCATCTTGACCTGTAAAAAACTACTCAACTGAAGGGAGAAGAAAGAAAAGACTATTAAAATCAAGAATCTAAATTTCACAACAAAAAATAACAAGGTAATCAACAATAGTTTTTTTCGAATAAACAAACCTATTAAAATGAAAGAGGTAAAGAAAAACACAATAGCATTGAGTGGGGGAGCATCGAGTGGGTTTTGTTTTGTGGCAGATCTGGGCGAGCATCATTTCTTCACAGTGGGGGAGTTCTGGACCAGATCGAGGGTCAGATGAAGACTTAGATCGAGTTTGATCGAGGATCGAGTTTTGGACCTGATCAATACTTGGATCAAGTTCATCGAGTATCGAGTTCTGGACCGGATCGAGTTCTTTATAGTGGGGATCAAAGATGGAGTTCTGGACCGGATCAAGGATCGAGTTTTGGATCGGATCGAGGATCGAGTTCTAGACCAGATCGAGGATCAAGTTCTAGCATAAAATTTTTACTTTCAGCATGAGGCATAACTATACATTTCATAAAACCATTTGGATAATTTAAAATTTCTCTCGAATGGTACCCATAAGAAGTAAATTCGAAAGCATGAATGTTCAAAAGTTGATTGAAATCCAAACATAAAATGAGTCTAAAAGGGTTGAGGATCCAATGACTAACCTCGAATCGTTAGCTTCAAGTGTCAATAGTTTTGAGAGAGAGACAGAGATAGAGAGAGTTAGTAAACAAAGAGCCAGAGTGAAATCCATAAAACCTAGGAGTTGAAATTGAAATATAAGAGAGGAAGAAGAAGAAGAGTGCCCATTCTTACCTACAAAAGAAAATCTTCTTTATGTAACTTGCGAGCTCAAGATTTTGGAGTTGAGGAAATGAAAATTTGTGTATGCTATTAAAAGGAAAAAGAAACAATCTCACTCTAGAGGGAGAAGGAAAGTAAAAGAGCAAATGGACGAGGATGGAGTTCTTAAATTTACTCTCTTCAATCCGTGTGTATAGCAAAAAATTTTCACATCCCTTTTTTTTTTTTTTTTTTTTCATATCATTTCATAGCCTATTTTAAAAAAATGATATCCTCAAAGGCTATAAAAAAATACTTTTTCTTGTAGTGTCATTTACCAAATTAATAACGAAATTACAAATAATTGGATTTAGGACGAACTAAAAGTTGATATGTGTCCTAAATTTAAGTTGAATACATAGACTGGCAAATTCTTATGATGCCACGTATTTTCATCATGGCCGTTGGATTGAATAAAAATAATTTTGTCCAATTTGACGTTATTAGTTGGGATAAAGTCAAATTGGGCCCAAGAATATGTTTAATTTGACTCAAATGTTAAATAAGGTCTACATCCAATTATTTGGGTCTATTGACCAACCAAGCTCAAGTCCATAAAGTCAACCTGAGTGATGGGATTCGAATCTCAAGCAGAAGCGTGTGAACGCTTTGCATCCCGCAAATCGATTTTTATATAAACAAAATTAGTGATAAAAAAAAATATGTGTAGAATAAATATGTAAAATATCATCCTTTAGAGAAATGAAAGAACCATTCTCACCTTTGTAGATTCCCAAACTTCTAGAATGATCCTCTCAATATTCCAACGAACGACTCCTCCAGCGATCTCGAACACAAACTTCTCCTCGAATAATCTTGAACACGACCAAGAGAAGAAGCTTATTACTTGCCAGGATTCCAATAAAAGGGTAGGTGGTATCCAACTATTGGAAGAGTGTGTGGAGGAAAAACCTTTGGGAGAGTAGATATGATTTCTTTTTGTGACTTAGGGAAAAAATTGCACAATTAATGCTTTTTTTTAATTCAAAAGTGTCATAAGGAAGACTTTATATAGAGAATGGTAAACCTTTTCTCCAAGTCCTTTTCCAATTTTTCCTTGTGCACAATTAATTAAATAACACATTAATTAAATAACTATTTATATTGGGATTGGTGTCCTAATTCTCCCGGAGTCTCGTTGTTTGTAATTATACATATTTTTATGAATAAAATAAAAGTTATTTCATTCTGGCATTTACTCATATCCAATAAACAAAGTTCCATAGTTATCGTATGTAAACTTAAAAATGTATATAAGATATACAAGTAGATCATGTCTTAAGTGATAACCTAAATAGGTTTGTAGTATATGGATTAAGGTGGGATACCTGATCCTTGTGACACTACGGATATAACTCACTTTGTAGAGGTTTGCAAGTGTTGTAAACTACTACAGATGGTAGATCCTGACCATTCATGTGGAGACATGCGAGCAGAAGTGTCCTATACAAAGAGTTTGTATAAGATCGGACTACGAGATGATTCGTCTCTGTATATAACATCGTTGATACTAGAGACTTACATCTCACTTAAACGACCATAGGTAACATGACCTCAATCATAAGTGATTCTTTGATTAGTATGGATGAGTGTGGCCAGATTGCCAACTCAACATGCCTATCTTCTTGGGAATTTGTCTGATTTGGAAGTTGGGAACTCAGTTACATAAGATGGAATTCACTCTTTCCCCAAAGCAGGGGGAAGTAGATAGATTGCTCCCTTAAGGTCTGATTCCGGGGCTTGAACATAGTGGCCACAACTTATTTTTAGAAGAGAGGACTCAGTCATAGTAAGACTATGGCTTATGTTCATTAGAGGGATCAGTGGTACTTAAGGAGTTAGATGTAACTACAGGGGCATAACGATTATTGGCCAAGCTGTACTTACGAACGATCTGTGAAGGGTTATCACACTGTTGATTGGTTTAGATGGATACATAATATATCTGTAGTAAGAAGAGTTCAGCTATTGGTCTTTGGTGGAGTGCCTGACAGTTAACGGAGGGTGGATCCCATGACTAAAGAGTTTAGTCAGTTATTCATGTATTGTTGGAGCTTCAAGCTATAGATCCATAAGGTCCCCTTGGTAGCTTAATGGATTTCAGTTGAGGATCATTTTTTGGTGTTAATTTGAAATGTTCAAATTGACAAGAGGTAATTCGATTATATATGATATGATCGGTATGGTGTATGAGATACATCAAATGGAGGGTTAATGTAAATGAGATTTACATTAAGTGCCATGGAATAGAAAAAGAGCTATGGTTTGTATGTTTCATGAGATGAAATATTAAAACTATAAGTTATAAATATAGTATGATAAGTTGGTTATCATTCATATTTATAATAATATTAATTATTAGATAATTATCTCTTTTTCTCTAACAACCAATTAAGTGTGAGGTTATTGGTGGTTTCATGGTAACTGTGAGATAAAAGGAAAAATGGTTTCCTAAATTTAGTGATTGTTAATTTGTTTGAGATTCCCAATCTTGGGAAAGTTTCCACGGAAAAGACTGTCAAGTAAATCAGATTTACTAAATGACAACTTGGAGAGACTAGACGATCGTGGAGTGTTCCTACATAATAGACACTCAACTAGACGATTAGCTAAACGATTGCATAGCTTTAGCTAGACGATCACATAGCTTTTGATAAACGATTGGGCATTGACCTATACGATAGGCTTTATCATCTCCCACTTGCTCAATCGTTTTCATGATGTTTCTCCTCCGGTCTCATCCTCTAACCAAGTCCACACAGAGCCCACACTCTAGATTCTCACACCGAGAATATCAAGGTAACCTTTTTGGTAGTGTCATACTTAACTCGACACAGTCGAGGTTCTGTGGAGGCTATTCGTGGTGTTCGGAGTGTTCGTGAACTTGGTGATCACTTTGTTCGAGTTCATTGTGATCATGTAGTATAGCGGTCGTGTTGTACGAGCGTTCAAGTGTTGTAATGTTGTCGATTGTTTGAGCGTTCGTGATCAAGGGATCTTGAAGATGAGTCTTCAAAGGTATGTGAATTCTTCCCTTGATCCTGTAGTAAAGCATGCTGTAATTTATGTTTTGCGCATAACCTGTTGTTTCCATTTGTAACTGTAATTGTGTATATTCATATATGAATGAAATTTGGAACAATCCTACCACTGCTCATGGAAATCCTCATGTCCGATTTCCTTCAATTTATACATTAAATCCAATTTAATGTATGTGTATTCAATTACCATAGATATCGTATGTCTATGTGCAATACTTCTCTATTTATTAATTAATTCTTTGTGAATCTAATTCACTTGAATTAATCAATTGAATCTCATTCAAATGTTTCTTTCTAACTTAATTGAATTATAGATCACATCCATAATCAATTACAAATTAATCATATTAATATACAATTTCCTCAAATTGATTTGAACAATTCAAATCATTTCTTTTTAATATCCTTTATTGAGCTAACAAGGGGACCTGGTGGACCTGTAGATCAGAAGCTCCAATGATATATGAGATTAATTGGCTAAATTCATTAACTAAATTACTCAATATTCGTTAACTGTGGGTACACTCCACTAAAAACCCACAGCTGCACTATTTTTACTATAAATATATTTTTGTATCCACGGATATAGATCAATAATAGTAAGATAGTCCTTCACGAGTATTCATAACTGCAACCAAGTCAAATTACCATTTTACCCTTGGGTAACCTTTGACTCCTTAAGTACCAGAGCTCCTCTAATGAACAATTTGTTTATGATCTAATCAATAAACAGAAATTATTCTCGGGCCAATGAGAGGGTAGGGCGGTTTATTCAAGTCCCAGAGATACCACTTAAGGAATACTCATCTACTTACCCTAAATATGGGAATGAGTGAATTCCATCTTGTATTATTATGTTCCCAACTCCCCACTCGGTCTTGTCCTCAAAATGGTAGGCTTATTGAGCCGACAAACTGGTCACTCTCACACATACAAATCAAAGGACAACCCCTCATGAATAGGAGTTCATGTATATTCAAGATTAAGTCTAAGTTGCCTAGGTCATCCTAGTGAAATAGAAATCTCCTGAAGACAAGTGTACGCATTCAACTAAGAGAGAATTAGAGGATACATAAACTATTCCAAGTCTCCTGAAGATACACAGACTATTCCAAGACTTCAACTTCAAAAACATCACATACTCCGCTTCTCTAAGTCAAGTGTACGCATTCAACTGAGAGAGAATTAGAGGATCAAGTACTAGAGATCGAACCGCATCTGCATCAAATACTGAAAACCTTGTGCGAACAATTATTTCTCTCATAACAAAACAAGAAATGACAAGAAGTTTCGAAGGAGAAAATAAGGTATATTTGATATATACAACACAATATATTATATATATATTTGAACTTTCTAGAAATAAATTAGAGTATATTTGATAAGTGCATGAATAATATAATTTATATAATATATTGTCTCCTAAATCGAATAATATATGCAATGTATATTTACATTTTTCAGTATGTTTATAAATATACCAAAAAGTAAACCATCATAGGAGAAATGTATAATTACATTTTCCAGTACCAATAGATTCGACATACTGGAGATCTTAAGAGAGAGGCGTTTGATTTTCAACTAGGAATATGAAAGAAAATAAACGAAATCTACTAAATGAAGAAATCATTAATTTGAAATATTCTACATTAAATGAATATAAATAGAAATTAATAGTAAAAAAACAAAGTCAACATTTGAAAATGATGTTAATAAAGAAATAATTAAATATTTATGAAAATTTAAAAATAATGGTAAAAAACGTTAAGTTGGTCCAAAATTAAAGCTAAAAGCTTTTAATGAAAATAATTCAAAATCTAGGACATTTATGAAATATAAGATATACAAAAGATTTTCCGTGTAAGAACCTCAAATTTCTTAAACATGTGGGTTTGTTGAAGAAATCACTTGTAGGATTGGTATAATAATCCGCCATCCTTGGGGACGTGGAGCAAATAGAGTTTATTTAAATTAATGAAAACTTTTTACGAATGTGGGCCCAGTTAAACAAATTTATAAACATTTTGCTAGTAATTAATTTAAATAAGAATTTCATACAAATAAATTTAATTCAAAATGATCAAGAAATTAAAAAGAATACTTTTACGCACCCATTAATTTTCATAACAAGATTGGTAATGTATGAAAAAAATTTAAGAACTATCAATCAAAATAAACAAATGTAATTAATTGATTTTGAGAATAAACGTTGCAATTAATTTCATGCAATAAACTATTAAACAAATTAATTGCAAAATTAAATAAGAAAGAAATAGAGAAATTGATACTAGAAATTTTATAGTGGTTCGGCACAACCTGCCTATATTTACTTCCTAAGCTCCTCTTGGGTCCTTCATTAGAAGTCTTTGACTCTTTCCACGGCTTAGACTTGAACCGCTCCAACCTTCTTTTTCCGGGCGCAAAAACAAACTCGACCCTTTCCACGCTTAAGAATCAAACAATTACAACAACTCTTTTTCTGGAATCAAGAGCAATCCTTATAATAATTTGAAAAAAATTCAAGTACACACTTGAGAAACTCTTTAGAAAAGTGGATTTAAAAATTTTGAGCTCACAACAAATCAGCTCTTACCATACATAAATCTCTCTCAAGAATAAGATGAAAAAGAAGAAAATTGAATCTTGGAGAGAACAACAATGGATGCTTTGTGTTTTTATGGAGGATTGAAAATAAATAAAAATTGTTTGAAATTTTAGGGAAGATGAAAAGTTTAAAAAGAGAGGGAGAATGGTGAAAAACATTAAATTTGGACCTTTAGATCTTGAAAAAGAAAAGTTAATGGTGGAGATTTTTCTTTTATAAAATCAACTAGCCGTTAGACACAAACATAAAATAATATATTTTTTAGCCACTATGTATCCAATTAGCCATTAGATACATACATAAAATAATATAATAATATATTTTTTTAAATCTTTTTCTTTTAAAGACCAACAAAAACTCAAAAGTCCACCATGTGTCACTCCTCTATTGCTCCAAGTGGCACCTTTCAGGATCTATTTTGATGAGAATAATTTTGTCACATCATCAGCTCGGGATTTTTCCATTAAGCTTGTTCCGACCATATCTTCTTCGTTTGCGTTTTGGTTTAAGTGATTCAAAATGCATTGAATTCGTTATGTCGAGCTCTACGCAACGAATACTTCAAAATACTCAAACTGTTAATAAATTCATTCATATTTGATATTATCGAAATATTAATTAATTAATTTGATATTAAAGACTAAAAGTCAACCTCACCAAAATCTCTAATTGGTGATTATTGATCCAAGCATGACTAAATAGATAGGATACCGATTATTACAATTATACAGGTTAATAGTGTGGTCTCCACTTTAATAGGAAAGCTACCAAGTGGATGCTTTTCAACACTGTCTAATTAAAAAAAAAAAAAAAATCGAATCTAAATTTGTGAGGTTGTAATAATTTGGATCTACCTATCAATTTCATCCATTTTAATTCTAAACTTAAGCCATTGTTACAATTTGAGCCTTAAACGTGTTAAAAAAGTGTCACAAACCATATAATAAATTTTCACTCCATATGCCTGTAAAAGAAGTTTTCTTATGCATTTAATAAATTATAGAGTATTTTATACGATATGAAATTGATAAATTATTTAGAGAAAAATAATATTTGAGCTAATTTTTTGGTTGAAATTCATGAATTTTAAGAATGTTATTGAATGACTAATTTGTGTGTTTGTACTTACTTTTTTGCAAAATTTTATTTTATTAAAATTAATAAATTTACGAAGATTTTTAACATGGTTTTCTTGTTAAAATTAGTAGGTGAATTAGCTAAAATTGAATCGAGGTTAAAAATTTGTAACACTTATTAAGTTAATTAGAGTAAAAATTGATGAAATTAGAAGTTTAGGGTCTAAATTGGTACAACATGATAAGCTTAGAGTCATCTCACCTCTTGATCAAGAACGCACGTTAGATTTTTGTTGGTAAATATTTGATCATAGTCCTAATAATATGCTATGTTGATATCAAATTTTAGACAAATAAAGTTGTCTGACCTCAAAGTGATAGCATCAGTAAATTTATAATTCGAGATAGGAAGATTATTTGTAAGTTAGCAAGAACTGTACACCCGTGTGGTGTAGGCCACATACACTTCGATACTTAAGTTAGAAAATTCGTTTTAGTATCGTGGTACAAGGGGAGAGACAACTTACATTTTCATTCTCTGAACTTCCTTATTTATAGAGTAGAGTGATTGAATCCTTCTTTCTTTAGGAGTCTACTCTAGGTTTGAAAATATTATCTTTTCTTATTGGGCAACATTATTCGAGTAAGACCAACTCGGTGGGCTCAACCTAAGGGGGATGAATTCTCTACCTTCTTGGGGATCGTATATTGGAGTAGTAGAATGAGGTCAGGGTGTACCTCTCTCTATTCTATCTCATAGGAGATCTTGATCTTCATCCCAATTAAAATAAGTAAGAGAAATTTCTTAGGGGGACAATTTGATTGAGTTCACATTAATTTATTAAATTTTGATCATGTTGATATTTTCATCAATATTTTCATTAGTAGACCTAAATAATGGATTAATGTTTTCTATTATAAAACAAAATATCCATGAAATATAAAGGAGATGCAAACACAATATTACTCATGTCAATATAACATATGGCTAAAAAGTATAAGTGTAACATAAATAATAACCTTTCAAATTATTTAGAAGATGTATTGGATTGACTTTAATTTAGAAAGGTAATGACTGCTTGAGAGAAGTACATAATTCTGTAAAATAGAGGGCTCGAATCAATGATAATAAAAAATGAATGACCATTTAATTATTTCTCCTCCTCTTCATCTTACGATTTTGAATTCATTATCTTTGTTTCATCTCATCAAGTCTCCACGATGCTTTGTCCTGCCGATGAGCTCTTCTACATAAGTCAGTTGTTTCGGGCCTCTAAATCTTTCCCAGGTTCAAACGACGAGTTTAAAGCAAAATTTGGTATCCATACGACAAAGAATCACAATAACACCAACTTCAATCTTAATTTGTATAATTTGATTAAGAAGAGCAAACACTTCTCACTATCAAGATTTTGTTTGGTATTTAGAAAATATTCAAGGAAGAATAATCCAAAGGTTAAAACTAAATCAAGTTTTTAGGCAACAACCGTAGAAATTGAAGACGAAAACAAATAGATCTGGTAAAGAAAATCATTGTTTTTGGGCAACAACTCTGGGAATGAAAGGGATTGGGAGTGTTACTACACTTATTTTCCGGTAATTTGAGATCTTCGAAAAGAATTAAGAAGATAAAAATATTGAAAAAACGAAATAATAAGGATGATATAAGATTTGGAAAAGAAAAGAAAAAGGAAAACTAGGAACATTAAGGATAATATGATTTTTGACCAAAAAAAAAAAATAATAAAAAGTAAAAATAAAAATAAAAATAAAGAAAGGGGAAACAGAAAATTGAAGATACAATGAGATTGAAAAATAGTTTGATCTTATCTTAATATTCAAAGAAATAGGGACAATTTTGTAGGCTATAATCCCATTTGTTGATATTCAAATATAGGAATAACAAATTTTAACTATGACATTTTAGAATTAACAAAAAAAGGTCTCACCTACAACGAAGATGGAAAATTTGTAGAGATTTTTGTGCAGACCATAAATACTTTATTTCATTTTATGAAAGAAAAATTTTATACTCAACTTGACATGTGCATGCACAAGTTCACAATCTTGCCAATTGGTGTAATGGTATTTTTGATATGTTTTTTTTTTGTGCAGAGCCATTTTACTATGGTATATTTCATTACTTAACTTCTCATTTTATTTGGCAGAGTCACCTTAATGCTTGTGGCAGGGTATTTAAACGAATAAAGAATAAGATGAGACTAGAGGCTGCCCTAGTATGGGAGGATGTAGACACGTACAAGGACTACGTCATCGATAAATTCGATGTCAAATTGGTAGATGTTGATTTTGTGTAAACGGCAATGAATATCAGTGAGCATTGGATGGTCCTTGCAATGGACATTAACATAGGTCATATATTCATGTTTGATTCACTTCCATCATACACACCAATGACGAAGTTAGGGACTTGGTTGGAGCCATTGACTGTCATAGTACCATCCCTACTTCACTACTGTGATGTGGATCGTCAAAGCCAAATCCACATCCCGTTGGAAAATCTCGCGACCTATGAACGCCGACATACAGCATGGGTCGCTTGATTGTGGATCTTTGCAATAGAATTACTAAAACATTTGGTGACTAGTGTTGATCCATTCATAATCACTCAGGAGAAAATGAGTGAACATAGGATACAATTAGCGTGTCAATTGTGGGTGAACACTACGTAATTTTTATGTGTATAAAACATGTATTTTTTATGTATGTAAAACATGTATAAAACAATTTTATCAAAGTTCAAAGTTCAATATTATACAATTTATCAAAACATGTATAATTGAGATATTTCTCTTTTCATTATATCAATGGTATATAAAACATTATATCAAAGTTCAAGGTTCAAAGTTCAAACATTGAGAGAGCAAGATTGAGAGATCAAGATTTTGAGAAAGAGCGAGATTTTGATAGAGAGCGAGACTTTGAGAGAGAACGAGATTTCAATATGATTTGATAACAAGATTGTGTTTTCGTGATTTTCAAAAATATTCACTTTCTTTTACAGAAAAAATACTCATACTCCAGCTTATTATTGTTTTTTCTTTATAGAAAAATGAAGATTGCTTACAACTTGTTTTTGTTTACAGAAAAAAAATAAAAAGTATGAAAAACTCTTCTTTGGGGCCTGATCAATGGTATTTATAACATATACCAAAAAATCGTTGCAAGATAAAATTAGTTATAAACGAAACTTGATGAGAGGTATTTGAGTCACGGTTCTGGCATTTGCAGTACGTCACATGGTTGTGAGTGGTTCGCTACAATTTTTGCGGTTATGCCCATAATTCCCACACCGACCACATTTCATTTGTCTGCAAAATTCTCCCCTGGATGGTATTCTTCTCAATCTCCGTCGCCCGACTTGTGCCACAAACTTTGGAGGAAGGATAGTTTTTTCTACATATCCAGGAGCTCCCTTCCATTCAAATATGTGCCTGAGTGGATTTATAGCCTCCGCTATATAAAATCGACTACAAAAACTCTGAATGGGTATGTTTCATTCCTTGGCGGCAATAATTGCATGCAAACATGGGATACCAAGTGAGTCGAATTCCTTACACGTGCATTCCTTTGTGTGAAGATTCACAATACCGTCCAATCGATTATCTCACACGTGGACCCGTTAACAATCAATAGGATCAACCTGATTTTGTCTGCCCTTATCAGCCTCACTTGCCAATCGGGTTTCACAATAGTCAGAGTGCAACGTCGTTCGAGATGCCCAATAATTCCTCCATTCGTAGAACCACGATTGGAGCATTGCTCTAACATGTTCAGTCAAGCATACTATGAGCAATAGTCGATACTCTTTAGTTAACGAATTGAAACACTCTGCAATGTTGGACGTCATGTTGTTATATCTTCATTCTATTTGGTAAACTCGTGACCACTTTGAAGATCAATGTCTTCTAGATATTTCGTGACAAAACCGTCTTGAAAACTACAAAGTTCGTCCTATTTTTTCTAGAACTCTGTCATGCGAAATGCCCTTACTTCATCTCTAAATATCCCAACAACCGTACTATCCTTAAAGTTTGAAATAAGATCCTGTTCTATCTGCCATGTGTACAATCCATGAAATTTCATGGGAAAAAATACACGAATAGCATTATTGATAGACACCATCTGATCAAACACAAACACTAGATTATCGGGTTCTCCGATACTGCATTTCAAGTTCAACATAAACCATTTCCATGATCGATCGGTTTCATTGTCCACTATTGCATATGCTAGTGGGTATAATTGATTGTTTCTGTCCATAGAAACTGCAACCAACATGGTCCCTTTGTACTTTCCTTTAAGTGTGACCCATCAACAATTATCACAGGTCGATAGCTTGCAAAACATCTAATACAAAGCCTTAGTGCCATAAACATATACTTGAAATGCACCTCATCTTCAAGTTATATTTTTAATGCTTCCTCATAAGCATGTAGTATGGAGTATGAGTATTCTGGAGTATCTCTAGTGAGATCATATGCGGCTTCCCTTGCATGCCACGCTTTATCATAACTTATGTTCACACTATAATCTCTCCTCATATCCTTAACGATATGACAAGGTTTTATAAATGTATCCTATTCCTCTAAACTTATCTTTAATTAACTGACCAACAACCGTAGCAGTTGCTTGTCTATGGTTGTGATTCAGAATTCCGATGGAACATATGTGCGAACTGCAGTACTTTGTGATCTTGAATATATCAAACCCTTCCATTTTCACTGCACGAAGGCTCCACTTACAAGTCTCTCTAATACATTTGATAGTGAACAAAGATTTGGTTGACCTCCTGACCCTAAATTCAAAATTTTTGTTAATGGACAAAATAGATTATCGCATTTTCAAGTCCTTTTTACTCAAAAATAGTTGACCAACTTCAACGTCCTCTGTCCCAGATGAATCTGCTGTAGAACAACTCCCCTATGACTTGAAGACATAGATGGTGGAACCACTGAAGCTACTGTAGAATAACACACATCTCTATGATCACAATCCATTTCATTCAATCCTGTTGGTTTCTCATTAACATCCACTGAAGGACCACAACATTACTCTAGATTACCACACTTCATATAGTCAAGTCTAGATGATCTCTCATTACCAACAACCGAAGTACCGCCCAATTCTAAATTCAATCTTGTTGGATTAGTGTGGCCATTGTCTAGTGATAATGTTGATGGTACAGTATTGGTAGACAATGGAATATCATCCTCTTCCCGATGAAACTGATATGATTCCTCGTATTATCTGTCCACAATCATATCATCATAACTCACATTTCGAAACCCCATCATCCTTATTCGATTTTTGCGTTACAGATAACTGAAGTCTACTAAGCTTTTCTTGGAAAAGAAGGAAGCAAACATCATCATCATTCCTTATGTATTGTGGAGGGGCTTCATATTCAAGCTTATATTTAACTCTCATTATAAGATCAAACTCTGAAGAACTGACATTTGTAACTCTGTAAATGTGAGATTTAAGTTCTTCATACTTCAATGTAATAGGCACAATGATTTCTGTTAACTCTCCTGCAATATACGGACTTTCATTCTCATCCCAATCACCTACATATCGAATAAGTAGACACTTTTCTGTCATCCGGTAAAGCAAGAGAACATTTGTCATTAAGTTGTACAAGCAATTGAAGTGTACTCTCGCCCTCTCTTAATCTCGCTCTCTCTTAATCTCGCTCTCTCTCTTAATCTCGTTCTCTCTTAATCTCACACTCTCTCTCTTACTCTTGCGCTCTCTCACTCTCATTCTATCTCTCGCTCTCTCTCTTCCAATACAAAATTTTGTAATGCTACATTTCCAGAAATAAACAGCAAAAATAATGAAACAGACTCAAAATAATGAAACACCGTTCTGAAAAACCTGTTCTATTATGAAAAAGCCTTTTCTTGGAAATCCCCGTTCGAAAAAACTCCGTTCAACAAAACACCATCGAAAACCAGAGAAGTAATCACCGTTGAAATGGAGTTTAGAGTTTAAAGAAATCACCATTGTATTATGTTCAGGTATTATTGATTTGAGGCTTCAGTCGTGAAAATTGTCAAATCATTCGTACACCGACAAGTAATCACATCAAACCAGGGAATTTCAAGCGAGAGCGAGACTGTTTAACCAGATGAGAGCGAGACTTATAACGTGAGACATTTGTTAGGGGAATTTACGTAATTTGGTACGGCGACGATGTCAGCAAATGGTCAATTGACATTATTTTTAAAAAATAGTTTATTTGACATTTTGGACCCAAAAAAAGGGGTCATTCGTACAAATTTCGCAACGAAGGAAAGATGCCTTGTTATAACTCTTATGTTTCCTATATTTACTAAATTTCTAACTGATATTTTGACTGATGCTGAAATTGGTTAAATTTACCAAATATCTCGATTAATTATCACTGTATCCTTTTTTTTTTTAATTATTATTATTATTACTACTGCTACTATTTTTTTTATTCTTCCTTTACATGGTTTCTTTCTACCGTTCTCTTGTAATGATATTCATGACCAATACAAATTTCGACTACTTTAGTGAAGTTTTCGATTGGTTTGAAATGGAATTATTGAAACAATAAAAGTACTTAATGTTAATCAATTACAAAAATAATCTTCCAATAGTGATTCTTAATTTTTTTAATTTAAAAAACTTAAATTTATAAATACCACTTAATTGAGAAAAATTATTTTAAAGAATAAAACTGTTAAAAATATTTTGAAATATAATAAAATGAGATAGTCTATCAATGATAGATGATAGTAGTCTATTAGTGTCTATCAATTTATCAAATATTTTCAAATATAGCAAAATTTCGCTATATTTATAGACAATGACATTTTGCTATATTTGAAAACAACTCCGACTTAATTTATTGTTTAATTTTAATTCCTCTGGTTTGTGTTTGGGTTCAATTTGAGAGGATTTTAATTTAATTCTTATGAATTCCCTTGTCACATTATTAATATATTAACAATTTTTGTTTCTTACAATGCAGTTTTTTTCTCTT
The DNA here is from genome assembly GCF_027475165.1 of Benincasa hispida. Taxonomy (NCBI): domain Eukaryota; kingdom Viridiplantae; phylum Streptophyta; class Magnoliopsida; order Cucurbitales; family Cucurbitaceae; genus Benincasa; species Benincasa hispida. Next base: position 44,918,310 of record NC_143481.1, on the reverse strand, counting down.
TACATAGCGAAGAGAATATAAGTTGTTAACATTAAGGTTAAGGTTTGGACTAAGGTTTTTCTCAATGCCAAGGAATTAAGGATATCTAGGAATTATATATCTGGAAATAAAATTACTAGGAATCAAGAATGACTATGTTTGGTTGTGTATGGAAAACAATGCATGTAAATAGTATGTGTGGGAATTAAAAATAATTATGTTTGATTGTGTAGGAAATGTTATCAACTTTTCCTGAGAATAAGTAATACATTTGTTTGGTGTTGCATGAAAATATTATTAAATCACCCAAGTAAATGGTATTTTTGTTTAAATTGTGTGATCACTTTCAAAATTTTGTGCAATTATAAAGCATATAATTAATAAAAAAAAATTGTCTTAATTGATTTTAAATAATTAATTTGTGAAGTTTTATTTTTATTATGCAATTATTAAAAACAACCTTAGGCAGCTACACTATATTTTATTCCAAAAATCAAATATATCAAAGTATAAATACTAAACGTAGACAAAATAAACATTTATATTATGTCAATATTCGTAGTTACAAACAAGAGTACAGTGCAACATTCATTCAAATGAAGATACTTAGCAAGCACTAACATGCTAGCTCAAAATAAGGAGTACACATCATTTAATAAGGGCACCAAATATATATATATATATATATATATATATACATAATTGTCCATGTATATCATGTTATAAAGTCTCCTATTACATAGAAGATACTACGATATTCCCACAGTTTAAGAATGAACGTCTTCTTGCAAAACCTCTATTATGAATTCATATCTTTCATCATGTGGAATATTAAAGAAATAATCAATCTGAGATTGGTCTTTAGTGATAATCTTACCCGCCCTCACCCTTTATCGAACACTTAATCCATCTACCTTTCTAATTTCACTAACTAATGAGTTTCGACGTGCTTCTCTTGTAGACTCTCGTTCAGCTACTTGTCGATAAAACATAGCAAGTTCTTGAATGTTATCATTAGCGCTTGAAAGATGACTGTTCATAACATTCTCAAGACCATTCACTACCGTCACCAATGGGTCCATACTTCTTGCTCTTTTCTTACTAGACCTATTTGATGTATGTGTACTAGTTTGTACATTTTCTGTCGCTTCACTCATTGAGGTAGGTCCATCCACTTCTTCCCCTCCAACTATTGGTGGTCAAGCACATAAAAACCATCCATTTTTCTCCAAAAAAAAAAAAAATTATTGTCCATTTCCTGCTCTACTGCTTCAAACATGTCAGCTGGACCTTCTGCATCAAGTCCATTGGCTCTATCTTTTCCAAAAATAATGGTTAACTGTTCATAGAACGAAAAAGACTTGTTTTTCAGTTCTTTTGCATTTGGATGACTCTGTGAAAACAAATATAAATCAACTTTTAATACATTTCAACAATAACATGATAACAATACACTAGTAATAAAAAAATCTATATTTACCTTTACCCATTCATCAAATATATCTTTTTCTACTTCTATACACTTTTCTTTATCATTCCATCTGAAGCCACTACAATTTGGGCCTAACATTTTAGCTATTGTGTTGTACTGCTCCTTCAACAGTTTAACTCTAGACTCTATGTGTGGTTGAGCCTTAGCATCACAATTATGAATTTTTTCAGTCATCCATTTCTCTATTTGATTGAGAAATCCTGGTTTGAAAGTACCATTATCAACCTTCCATGTGCCAATGCTAGATAACTCCAATAAGCATTCTACTAATTTTTCATCTTCTATCTTACTCCACATGTGTTTCGACCTACTCGAGCCAGTTGTAGATTGTTTGTTGACATCCATATCTATGATTCACATCACATATTAGACTATTAAAACTCAAAACTTCACATATAACATAGTATGAAAATCAAAACATACATCACATATCATAATTATGAAATAAGTAGCAATATAGTAGTTCATAATGTTTCATAAAATCTTATAACAAGGTGCATGTTTACATCATAATAATACATCCTAGTATTAATATTTAATGCCCCTCCACTCCTCAAACATCTCAATTGCTAAATTATCTCTCCAATTTGTCCATTCATTTGAACTCTCAACATGTGTTATTCGATCACTATCCATGTCAAAAGTACTTGAATGAATGTCTCCAACTTCATCTTCTTCTAACGGATCTACAGGCATTTCTTTTCTTATAAGATTATGAATGAGACAACAAGTTGTAATAATGCAACATTGAACTTTTACTGGATAATAAGATTTCCCTCGAAGAATAGCCCATCAACCTTTTAATAGCCCAAATGCTCGTTCTACTACATTTCTTGCAGATAAATGCTTCATATTAAAAAATTCAGCTGGAGTTCTTGGTTGGTATCCTTGCATCCAATCATTTAAATGATATCGTTGTCCTCTGTAAGGAGCCAAAAATCCTTCACCATTTGTATAGCCAGCATCACATAGATAGTAACAACCTAAATACACCAACTAAATACTTGAGAATGTATGTACAAAATGTTTCTAATCCAAACTACATACCAATCCTAATATCATACATATTACCTTTTGGAATCTTTAATCCATTCCTCCTAGATATAACATCTCGTAAAACTCTTGAGTCAGAAGCTGAACCTTCTCATCCAGATAAAACATAGATAAATTGCATATCTTGGGAGCAAACTCCTAAGATATTAGTAGCAACTTCATTCTTCCTGGTTCAATACCTAGGTCTATCAAGAATACCCACATTGACTTTAATATAGGTTTCATCTAGTGCACCTAGACAATTCTACATACAAGAAGACTCTAAATTAATTAAACCACCTATTAATATTTAAACATGTGTAAAACTATAAAACAAAAATTACCTTAAACCACTTCCATTTTTCATCCAAGCAGTTGGTAGGAACATGCTCAGGATGTTTAAGTAATAACTCATGTAGTCGTATCACAGAGTTCAGAACTATATTAAAATGTCTACTAATTGTTTCTCCTGAACGGGCAAAATATCGACGTATAACTCTATTTTTAACGTCATGTGCAAGGATATGTAAAAATATTGCAACCATCTCCTCAACTTCTACATGTGTCGTGCCTCTTAATTTGTCAGTTGCTTTAAGCATATGACATAATATACTAAAACATCTCCTATTCATTCATGTTGTCTCGAAACATGCTAAATCACTCCCATGTATTAGACGAAAAGAGTTTAATTGTCTAATTCGATGCCTATAGAAAGAACTTCCACTCATAATTCTGTTACGTGTTTGTCCTTTATACAACAGTATTACTACCAATAAAAAAGATGTTTTCATTGCTTGTTTTATTATCTCTAAATATGACAACAAGACAATAAGAATTTTTTGTTCAGTAGTTGAATATATGTCATTCATATCTGCATGATAAATGAAATGTTTTATCCATCATTAGTTAATTATAATAAACAATTTTTAGAAATAAATCACAATGTAGCAAATCAACTCATTCAATATATCAAAAGAGAACAAAAAAACGTGCAGAATGAATAGGATCCTAGTTACTTCAATTTGAACAATTAAGAAAAGTAAAAAAAAAAAGGTAAAATCAAACAATCCATCAAACATATTTTAAATTTCACAAAACCAAAACTCAATCGAATTAGATAAGAAATCGAACAAACTCCACCAAATAAACTAATGAAAACGATGCAATAATTATATTATGACAGCAATTGATAAAACTACAAAGGCAATTCATGGTTGCCAAAATCCTATAGTCACTCTCTTGCTTAGGAAGAAGAAAGGATATGGATGGATATGGATATGTCATATATATTATTTAGAAATTAAGAGACATGGGCATTTTTATGTCAATAAAAAGAAAGTGTGTGGATTCAAAGTTTTGACTTGAAGATTGAATTAATTGGGTGATGGTGATGATTCAGAGAGACAATAATTCACCCTATTTGATTTTTGTAGTGAAGGATAGCAATTTTGGATCATCCTGAAGTATATTAGGTGGAAGTGTTCAGAAACAAAATCAGAACGCAATTCACGAAAAAACTCAATTTACTATTGAAGTTGAGTTGTTTGATACTCCATTTAATAGTTTTTAGAGTTCAAGAATCTATTAAACACAAAATTGAAAATTAAAAAAATTCAAATAGAAAATCAAGACACTTATTAAACAAATAAACACATACATGATAGAAACTCCCTTGATTCCCCCTGCAACTTCCATACAATATTCTACTAGAAATAAAGGCAAAAGTTAAGAAGCTGTCATAGAAGTAACATGTGCATCAACGCAACACAGAGTGTTTTGTTTCATACAATTCAGGGTTCCAAAAACAGGAGAAGTTTAAAAAGATCCAAACTTAAAGTTCTGAGACTCACAAGGTTTCTTTCTTACACAACCCCATTTCACCTTTTATAGGTTTTTGGAGACTTTTGTTTATGGGTTTTTTTTTTTTTTTTCCTAATTGAAGATAATGAAAAAAATAAGAGAATGATATTAGAACAATATAATTGAAAAAAACAATTAAAAGAGAATGCCAATATCCTTGATCAAGAGAATTTGGCTTTAATGACTGAGTTTCAGAAAAAATTCCCACATTTGGAACAGAGAAAGTGGTGAGAATCATCAAAGGGTGATATGGTTTTATCTCTCTCTAGTTGGGGTGAGAAGTTCTTAGTGTTTTCTAAATATATTGAACTCTTTATTCAATATAAATGGTGAAGGATATGTAATATCATGGACATTGTCAAAGAAACAAATTAACAAACATGTTGAGTGCACTACCAAACTGCAAGAAAAACAAATTAACAAACGTGGCTATTCTACTATTGTTGTTAAAAGATAGAAAAACAAATAATGAAAACAAGTTTTCGCTTATTTCATTAGATAGATCCTAATTTGATTTTTGAATGAGAAAAAAGACATAAATGGAGATTGAAAGAATGTAAGTATCAATACGGGAGCAGAAAATCAGTTCAATACAGTAGGAGGGAAGTGCCAGCGAAACGAGAGGAAGAGAGATGACAGCAGCAATACTGAACCAGAGAGATGGCGGTAACATTAAATTGCTGGAATGAAGGAAAATGGTGATAGAAAGAGGAAGAAGAAGTGAAAACCCACACTTCTCAATTGGTATGTAATTCTTTTACTTGTATGGCTAAAAGATGTCTCGGAATTATTTTTTCCAAGATAAATAAACAAAGTACACCAACTAAACATAGGCTTTGTAAGCCTATTCCCATTCCCACCCTTTTTTCCCTCCAACCAAACAATCAATAAGAGTTCAAGACATATGTGAAGGGCAAAAGGGTAAAAATTAATTTATTCTAGATGATGACAACAATGAAAGAGATAAATGAGTTAAATTACTTGAAACATTGAGGAAGCGTTTGAGCCACTGATTTGGTTATTATAATTAGTGGGTTATGAGAGTCAGTTGATTATAACCATTATTAGCACTAAAACTAATTTTTTTTTTTTTTTTGAGAAATAGTAAACACTGTAGCAAATTAGAAAATATATTATGAGAGAAAAATAGTAAATATTATAGTAAAAAGAGTTTTAAAATAACATTTACTATACTAATTATAGTTTATAAACGGTGTTACACACCATTACCATATTTGGTGCCCCAAACGGTCACTAATACATAAAAACTAAGGGAATTTTTTTTTAAAAAAAATATTTTTATATCAATTTTTACTCTAAATTTCAAGTTCTTCGCATAAACCTCAAACTTAAGTTCATGTTACAATTAGAGATGTTTAAAAAATAAGGACGGGGATCGAAGTAGGGATTCTCTACGGGAAATTTGTGAAATCGGATTCTTCGTGGATAAAATTGTCGCAAATTTAATTAACTTCAAACTTAAAAGAGTATGGTAAATTTTACTCTAAATTTTGCAAAAACATAGGTACATTACTTTAGGTTAAAAAAATTAGTGAATGAATCAGCAAGGTTTACGGCATAAAGTAAAAATTGAATTTCCCCCTACAACTAATTGAACTTTCACATCTGGCTTGTAATTAATGTTAATTGTTAGAGCCATGAAATTGAGCCGCTAAAAAAGTTGTTCCCAAAGATTGAAATAAATTTTTTAGCGAAAAAATAATAAATAAATAAATCAGTATAAATTAGGCATAGTCTCACAAAGGATTTATATATAAATAAAATACTAATCTTTCTTTTTTCCCACTCGTCGTCTTCGCTAAGCTGTGTGTGTTAAAATAAAAAATCCTTTTCACTTCTCAGATTTCTTGTGAATTCAAACTTTGACTTTTTCTTTCCCTTTTATAGTTGCAGGATCTTCGACTAAATAATACACAACAAGAGGATCTTCAAAATTTAATGAAAATTCGTATTTGATGAGCCATTGCCATAAATCACAATTAGCTCTTCTCTTACACTAAGTTTTTATTTTATCATATAGTTTTCAATGTAACAGTTTCGAATCCCATGTAATTTCTACCATGGAAATTTCTTAGTATAGACTATATATATCTCTTTCACAGAAGAATATGAAAAATGTATATAAATGTAATGATATATTTAGAAATATTCGACATTATTTACGGCTGCAAAGTCGAATGAGCTCCAATTATCCCCCACTTGACAGAACTGATCCGAGACCCGCAAATAATTCGCATTGTAATTGTAAGAAAACGAGTCCAATTCTTGAAGTTGTTCTTGTATTTGATGTGATGGCCATAGTTCTTCATCAATACCCAATTCTGTTTCTAACCCAAATGGAAGATTCTCGTAATTTCCCGGGATCCCCTGTTTTTCTTCTTGCGCTTGATTTTCTTCATCGAATAGCAAATCTGAGAGACCTTCGAAGAAGATCTCGGAATTCTCCAATGGGTCAACAGATTCCGGCGAGCTGGTCAACGTCTGGGGCTCACTACTGGGAGGACTATTCAAAAATCGGGCGAAAACAGCGGCGAGATCGATATCGGAGGCATTGGAGGAGGAATCGGTGATTTGGGTAGAAGCGTCGGGTTTTGTAGGACGGGAGAGGGCGGAGGATCTTGAGGACTTGGTACGGCGGGTCTTGCGGCAGCCACCACCGACGGGGACGTTGCGGAGGGAGCCACCTTTGGTCCAGTAGCGGCGGCAGGATTTACAGAAGTATCTGGGTTGGGAGAGGCTGTAGTTGTTGTAATAACAGAATTTGGTGTTGGGGGAGGCGCAGCGGGGGCAATTTGGGGGTGTTTCGAGATGGGGTTTCCATTTGCGTTCGAGATGGGAGGGGAATGGCGGCGGAGGAGGAGGAGGGAGATGCGACGGCGCGTGGGAGAGTTGGTGGTGGTCTGACATTGGTGGAGAGAACATTGATGAGAAAGAGAAACAGAGAGAAGAGGGGGGATGTGAAGAAGATGGAGGAGAAGAAGGGAATTATGTAGAGTGAAGAGAAACGTGGGCGGTTGGAGAGTCGTTAGGACCAAGGAAGGGTGTGAGCGTGTGTATGGAATTTTAAAACAATATTATTAAATGATGATATTGAATACAATGAAAAAAATATATATATTGAAGTCAAAAGTAAGTCACCTTTAAACCAACCGTATTTAATATGGTTTTCTTTGTAAAAAGTTAAAGGTTAAAAGTTTGATCTCTACCCTAACCTTATAATAGAAGAAGTTTCCAGTTTTAAACTATAAACAATTTCAAGAATCAAAAAATCGAGCCCCTAGAGAAGAGCAATATTTATGTGCATTTTGCATCTGAAGATGCACTAATCTTTATATTGTTGATATAGGTTAGAGACTTGTCAACCTTACATTGTTGATATGGATGTATTCCTTTACATTGCCTAGCCTCGCAATTATCCAACAAAAATTTGTCTACTTAATCATTATCCTATTTTCTTTATGTATAGCAAAAAGGGATGCATGAGATTAAACAAAATTTAAAAAAAAAAAAAATTATAATTGAACCATTTAAAAAGATGCACAAAAATAAGTGGATAGTTACAAAATGCATGGAAGTATTATTACTATTATTATTCCAGATAATATGAGAGCAATGTGAGGTTCATGAATATAAGAGGCGGAATGGCCGTGGCATGAAGGTCCCACGTGGCTTATTTTCATTCGGTGCAGTATATTATTGAAAGTGATTGATGTTTGATTAGTCAAGCCTCACTTGGTAGTCGTTGAAAATTTGTGCACAAAATTACTCTTCCATTCTCGGCCCTCTAAATCATCTAAACCACCTGGTTTCAAATAATTTTCATCATAATTCTTATTATTTTATTTTATTTTCCCAACAATGAATGCAAGTTTGAACAATAAGAGTAAGTCTTTTATCATTATAGAAAGTCTTGGAAATGAAATTAGTTTGTCATGTAAATATTATCTAATTTAAATGATGCAACTTAAAAAAGTCTCGTTATAAATAAAATATATTTCTAATTAATACTCCAACTTAAATTAGGGAACATAAATATAATTATTCTTCTTTTTTTTTTTATTTGCACTTGTTGCATCAGTTCTAATTAATACAACTAATTTTTGGTGTCTTAATGAAATATTATTGGATCCTTATGCATCATATAAAATGTTACTATTTGAAATTGAATTTTGATTGGACAATATATCAATATAAGTCACAGATCAATTAAATGAGTTCATAAATTACACCAACCATGATCAAATATTATATATATAAATCAATTTTTGTAAGTCCACAAATTTTTTATTAAGTTCATTAGTTATGTAGCTTTGATATTCTTCATAGTTTGTAACTTTGTAGAGTGAGGAACATTAATTTCTTAGTGGAATGGTATGTTTTAACCAACAGAATTATGCTCGTGTTTGCTTTATAACATGTGAACTAATTATACAATAAGATCACGTTTTTACACCACGAAAAAAGTAATAAACGAATGGTAATCTTAAAAAATAGATCCAAATGAATTACATTTGTCGTTTACTTTGTTCTCTGTATTTGTATTGACACATGGAACCCACTGCCCAACCTATAATTAAAAAAAATACAAACTGATTGACGAACAGAGGACGATCAATCAGTTTGCGTTTTGAAATTACTTATCATCACTATTATCGTTAGTGTACTATTACAGTATGAGAAACATGAATATTCTACATTTACTGTTACAGTAACAATAAATGTAACATATTCATAATTTGAAGCGAACGTGATAAGAAACAAACAATTACATTTGCGATTCTTACCTATTACGATCGATCTATCAATAAAATTTCATTACGATTACACTTTTTTTCATTACGGACAACTAAACCTTGCCTAAATGTCAATTTATATATGTTGCTTATCATTTGTTTATTTTTAGAATATACTTGTTTTTAGCATCATTTTGACGGCAATAATTTCTTTTATCTTATAATAATTAAGAAATCAATTAAGAAAAATATTTATTTCTCAAAGTTTAGGGTTGTACAATATTTAAGACAAGGACAAAATGGTAATTTTGAATGGAAAGATGGTCGGCACGAATGGGAGTGATACAGTGTGCTTCCAGTTGTGGATTTAAGGAGAAATATTAGGAATACTCATTATTTAATTAATTAATTACATGCAAACGTAATAAAGCATGTTGCAATGCACGTGATGAAACGGGTTACGTGGCGTATCTTCGTTTGTATTAGTAACTTAAATTACACAGCGATTAAATTAAATGACTTTAATCTACTTAATTATAATTATGTTATTTAATCCTAGGTTACGCGTCTCTTTCAGATTAATTATTGTCAAATAATTTCTCTAAGGGGGCTGTTATTTATATGGTTGACTTCCAAATTTATTATAAATTAATCCTCGATTTTGTAAATATTTAAGTAAAATGGAGATTAGATTTAATATTTTCTTTAAATGCTGAATTATGAAATATATTAATGGAATCCCCCCTCCATAATCATTGAGGAGGTGACATGTGGTGGAATCGAGGGTCTTATTTTCAGTATTTAATTTGAGTTCACATCTATTTAATTTATTTGAAAAAATATCAATTATTTTCGCCAAAGCTTTGGGATTTATATCAATCTAAATCTTAAACGAAAAATTGTATCAATTTAAATCATGAATTTTGAGATTTTTATTCATTTAAACCCCAAACTAATAATTATATCAATTTAAATCCTAAACTTTTATAAATGTATAATAAAATATAATGGAGAGTTTAAATTGATACACTTGTTAGTTTGTGGTTTAAATTGATATAATCCTCAAAGTTCAAGATTAAAATTGATACAATTATTAGTTTAGGGTTTAAATTGATACAACATCCAAAGTTTAGGAATATAAATTGATATTTACTCTTTTTTAAATTAGTCTAGGAAACAGTGTTTAAATATAAACAAGTAATTACTTGATATGCTTGCTTTAATGATGTTAAAACATTTTAGGTTAAATTGTAAAATTTGTTGGGATGGAGAAAGTTAGAATTTTCATAAACAGTTCTTATGGTAGAGACTTTTTATGAGAATTTTATCAAATCATATAAACTATTTATGAAGTTTTATTAAATCATAAAAACTAAAATTTAACTTTTAAAATTATAGAGACTAAATTCTAAATTTCTCTTACATAGGGTCTAAATTTGTAATTTAACTTAGGTTAGATTGTAAATTTGGTCCATATAGTTGGTAGAATATTAGAAATTTAGTCTTTATGATTTATAATTAAAATTTAGTCCTCATGATTTGATAAAACCTCATAAATATAATAGTTATATAAACTAAATTCTAACTATTAAAATATTTCTAGAGTTTGAACCTTAACTTACTCCAAATTATACGGAAGGAATTTATGATTTAACAAAAAAAAATAATTAATTATAAAATTATTAGTTAAGAAAACCATTATATTTTTATATTAACGATAAAAATAATATAAGATAGGTGAATAATTCCATATATGTAGTGATTGCACAACATGTGTTATTTCAGTTAATAATTGAATCTTGTTAAGGGAGTACTTTTGCTATATATTTTATTAAAAGAACTAAAAGTAATTAGTGAATAATTTTTTTCATCCAAATTTATATAAGTGATGGTTGAAGTAATGTTTTTAGAAAAATAAAATTAAGGTACAAGATTTGGTGAAATTAAATTTTATTCAATCACATTTATGTTTGATTCCAAACTTTTAAAAGTGTTTTTCGTATATTTAAAAATGATTCTGAATTATTATGTTTGATTCCAAATGTGATTGTTAAATAGCCAAATTACGTAATAGAGTATTTTCTATTTGAAAAGTTATTTAATCAAATAGTTATGATGAGTATCTATTTTTATCAACTGGTTTTATTGTTAAAATTTTCTATGCACGATTGATATGTTGATATTTTGAGCAAGATATATTTGTTAATTTAATTATTAATTAAGCACTTTTTTCTTGATAGATAATGCATCCCATCTTCTAATCAATAATTTAAATTAAAAAATCTGGTCTCATAAACAACTAACCAACAATATCTAAACAAAAAAAAAAAAAAAAAACTAGATAATCATTTTTGGACTGATTCCAATCAAGCACCTCAATAGAAGTCACCTATAAACTAATTCTTCCAAAATTAATTTAAATGATTTCAGATTTTCTTAAAATCAACTTTATTCCATTTCAAATATCATCATTTTAAAAGAAAGTGATTTTGACAAGAGAAAAAATGATTTTTACCATGACAAAGTCACTCTCAAACATAGCCATGGTTTCGATTAAAGAGGTTAGAAATTTATAGATACTCGCACATAAATTTTATGTTGAACTAACATAAAATATAGAAAAACTTACCAAAGTGAACTTGACTCATGGGTATTCGCATGTGTTTCATCCCTAAAAATCAAAGATTCAATCTTCCACCCCACAGTTGTTGACTAAAAAGCAATATAGAAAAACCTTAGTATAATCCATTCCCATCTTTGATAACAACAAAGGATATCTCCTAAATCGTTAGTTAAAAGATTATTTTTTTGAAGGAACACCATCTCTTTGCAAGAAGAATATAGTAAAGAAGAAACCTTTCACTCAAATCGTTTACGTCTACAAAAAGAATTTAAGTGTGAACGAGTGTGAATTATCCTTATGATAATTCTCTATTAATCCATTCTTGGAAGAAAAAAAAATCAATTCATTCTGTTGCATGCTAAAAGGATTAGTAAACTAAATAAAAAAAACCAACATTAGGGTTGTTGTATACTCATAACATTGAAGTGGAAATGATGAACCAACTTACTAAGTAATACTATATAAATCTCATTTTCAATTTTTGAAAAACAAAGTAAATCCAAATCTTTTCTTTCTGATTGAGATTGAAACCGAATTGGTCATTGCTATAATTAAGAGAAGGACTCAACAACTATAATCAAACTATAACAAAAATTAGAAACTATTTTGACTATAGAGTATCCGAATTTGGAGTGAAAAACAAGTTTTGCTTTTCTTTTTGATCTTCGATCAAAAAATAATCCAAATATAATCATTTGATGGAATTGAATAGATCAAACGATTTTAGTAATTATAATTAGGGTTTTTATAAAAAAAAATATTCTTGATTTAAATTTATTAGGGTTTTCTTATCATGAGGTCTTTGGTATCTTATGAGTTTGGAATAGAACAAAAACATAGGAAATCACGTGGTGGGTTTTGCATCATTTTCATGAAATATATAATATATATATATGTGGGAATAATTATAAGAAGAAGAAATTATTATATTTGGGGCTAAAAAAATATATAGCTTCTACGGCTCAAAATCCTCATCGTCATCCGTTATTTATTATTATCACAAACCACATGATTATTAGTTATTTCTTTCTCATAAAATTCTCTCATTTTGTCCTACCAAATAATATACACACACTTTCTGCAATTTTCCATCCCCATATATTCCTCATTTTCAATGTGCATTTTTTGTTCTTTTCATTACATCAATTACATCAAAATATTTATTAGTTTTTATTTAAAATATGTCTTTTCATTTTATTTTTAATATGCCTAATAATAGTATTGTTGATTAATATGCTAAATTATGTAATCCAAGTGTGTAATAACAAAAGCTTTTCATATTTTCTTTCTTTTTATATTGAGATGAATTCATGTGTAATGAATGAATAACAATTCAAATTTGTATCTAAATCTTTGATTATTTGATTAATTAGCAAGAGGATAAAGGGAGGAAACTTTGAAATATGTATGGGTGAATTTAGTATAATATTATAGCTTGTAAGTTATTTGGGTTTGTTAGGGACAAGTTAAACAACATGCTTATTGAGGAAAAAAAAAAAAAAAAAAACTCTTAACATTACCACGGCGGGAATGAGTAGAAAAATAATAGAAAGAGTATAAGAAAAACACAATAATTTATGTAAAAAATATTAAAATTAGAGAAAAACTATGACCCACCATACAAAAAATGAAAATCACTATGTGATAAACTATTTCCTATGAAGCACAAATACTTCATAAGGTAAAGAATCCGTATCAAATACCGATACTTCTAGATACTTTCTAGATACGTATCTGACACGCGATTTGACGTATCTATTTCTATGTGTATTTTTCTTTAAAGAAAAAAGACAAGCAACTCATCTAATCTTTCCCAATCTAAAACTAGGCAACATATTTAAAAAGCTCACTACTCAAGTCCAAAACTAAAAAAAAATAATAATAATAAATAACAGACCAAACCCTAGACTAGAATCATCTAATCTCCATCTTCACATTTGAGTCCTCACAAAGTCCACAAAAATATAAACCATTTAGATATCTTCGGCAATTCAATAAAAAAGTTCTTCGTTTATCTTCGTACTTCACTCTCTAATCTTCTTATTCTTCTTATTTGCAATATGTGTCACTTTTTTATTGCACTTTATTAACTATTGTACTTCAACATCTTAGATGTTGTTTTTTTTGTATTGTATTTCAGTGTTTGTATTTTATTTTGTTCTTCAAAGTATCAGTATCCTCGTTTTTTAAAAATATATATATTAAAAAATATATAAAAAATGATGTATCCTTAGACGTATTCATATCTTAGTTTTTTAGAAATTGACGAATCGTCGTATTCGATCGTATCCGTATCGTGTAGCCCTATCTGTATCTGTGTTTCATAGATTATTTCAATCACACAAAATTCTCTCTTCGACCCCATGGTAAGGAAAAAAAAAATATTTGCCCAAATCTTTTATCACGAACACAAAAATTAGATATCAAGGTACTAAATTGTTTCTAATTTTGAATGATTTAAAAATCAAAGTTAGGGTGTGTTTTCAATAATCAATATTATTTTTAAAACTTATTTTTTCCTCTTTATCATATTATAATTACAATATAAAAGGTAAAATCATGGAGCCAAATTACGTCGGTTTACACATGCCTTTCAATATAAGTATAGTTGAGCTCAGCTCATAAATCATTATCAAATGAAAAAAACTTAATTAAAAAAATGAAAAACAAAAAATAAAAGAGGAAATGGAGGGGGGAAATTATGGAACTAACCTGACAAATAGCAAAATTTAAGTTTTCATTGAAAAAATATCAAAAAGTTTTAAAAATTGTGAAAATAACAAAACGAATTATAATATTAGAAAATAATAATTAGCAATGGTAAAACTGCCCCCAAGACAGCCTATAGGCATAACATTCGAAATTCTAAAGATTAAAGGTTTCAAAACCATTTTAAAATAGCAAATATACTCTACCTAAATAGCTATCATGATAAACAATGCATTCTGACAAGTGTCTAATCTACACTTACAATAACTTATTAGCACCTTAAACAAGGCATTCATTTAAACCAAATCTATTGTCAACAAATCAAATTAAGGATTTCAAAAGGCTTACAATGCCCTCAAGATAGCTTTCAGGGAAGAAAGAAAGCGCTTCTGGTGCTTTAAAAAGAGCTTCATTGAAGGAAAATAAAGGCGTACTTCTGTTACCCTAAAATCATTAAGCCTCAAACATCATCAACGTGAGTATAGAAAGACATTCTCTACAAGTATTGACTCTTAACCCTTGTCGAATATTTCTTTACCATCAACATAAAGAACCTATTTTAATGGGAATACCAAATTGAAAGGATTCAAAATCTTGAAAATCAACGATTTCAGTATTGCCCTCAAGAGATTGGGAAGAATGATCAATTTCTATTAAATAATTATTCAAATACAGTGTATTTCCAGTGTTCGGGGCAACAAATGAGACATGGTCAATCACTAAACATAAATCAATTTCGGGGGGACTCTTGATAAAACTGACATCAACCACAAAATATCTCTATTCTTCACCAATCTTAATAAGATTCGAATTGGTTGAACCAACCTGATACATTGTCAAACGAGATATAGTTAACACACTCGAGGGAAAAAACTTACCTTGGATATATTCCACAAATTGTTGGAACGATGAATTTGACGAAATATGCGCCTCAAAAGCTCGAAAATAAGGGTAATAATAAGAATTCTCATCCATGGCCATCAAAAACCAACACAAACCAAAAATCTATAATCACTTTGTGTCAATAACAAAAAATTGTTTTACGATAGTGATGACTATTTTTTTTCCAAATCGTTAAAATGTTATAATATGATAAAAATTTAAATAAAATAGGGACTAAATATGAAATATGTATAATTGAATCTAATAACATATACAAAACAATTTAAACCTTCAAAAATATGGAAAAATATCTAGTTATTTTACGAAGAATACGTATAAAATAAAGAAAAACAATTCAAACATTTGAATAAATTTAAGATTTGATTAGATAAAATGAAATTTGATAATATATGGATATTTAAAATTTTAAATTTGGTAGAAAAATCTAGATATTTAATTCAAGTGAGATTAATTAGAAAAGTGGTTAAACATAATCTAAATTAATAATAAAATATATATTGAAACGTTAAATACGTGAAGAAAATCAAGAAGGGTGGTTATTTTAAGGAAGATAGCTAATTTTAGGTGGGAGACTAACGCATCACTAATTATCATCATGTATACAGAATCCTGTCATTTGAAAATAGGGGTAAAATAATAAATCTACAAAAGCTACAAATAAAATAGGGGTAAGATAGAGATTTGAAAATTCACGCTATGTGCATGTCATGTGAATTGCCATAAATCTTATTATGAGCTGGTTTTACTATTTTTCAAAACCAACTCTAAAATCTGTCATACGCTCAAATTTTCCAAAATTATATTGTATTTTTCAAAATCTTGGGCCATCCATCCGTCCCTTACACAATTGTACATGATCCATACATTATTAGGTTGACTAGATAAATAATAAATTTTAATGTTTTATTTGAAAAAATAGTAAAAAGAAAATACGCAAGAGATTATGTTTGGCTAAAATTCTTATTAATTTTTTATTTTTATTATAAATACCACAAATTATGTGTAAAATAGATACCCATTCTTAATATTAAAAGTCAAATGTTACTCCTCTATACCTCATGTATGTTGCTATGTGTCTTGTAAATACTCACTCTTATTGTCCTTGTAAATACTCAGTCTTAGTGTCCAAATAAACCGCCTCCTAGTTGTCATTTTGTCTTTAAAAAGAGGCATTTGGTGGAGCTTGAAAAACACACATATATTGATGAAATTTCAAAGAAAGTTGAAGAAAGTGAAAGATTTTGGAGAATTTTCTAATTTCATATTTTTCTTGTATTTTATTTATTTATATATTATATTATATTTATTTTTATATTATATTTTATTGGTATCCATGTTCCCCTTGTGCTCCTTAAGTTCACAACACTTTATCAGCACGAATTTTTTCATTTCCCTACTGAAAGTAGGTCTTAAAGGTATGTCGTTTTTCTCATCTTCGTTACAATTAATCATTTAATGTTATTTTGCATATTTAATATCTATTAAATGTCTAATATAAATACAATGTTTTATGATAATGTTGTCATGACAAACCTTACGAAATTAGAATTCGCAACGCTTGATATTAGTAGCAATAATTATTTGTCATAAGTGTTCAATGCCGAAATCCACCTGGATACTATGAATTTAGGGAAAATAATTAAAGAAGGAAATACGACATCCAGGACAAAGAAAAAGTTATGAAAATGAAGTATCTTACAATAAAAGTTCCTCGTATCTTGTGGAAAAATTTAAAAGAAAGGTATGATCATAAAAAAATAGTTATTCTTTCTAAATCTCGTTATGAGTGAATGCATTTGAGGCTACAAGATTTTAAGTCAGTAAGTGATTAAAATTTTGCATTATTTAAAATTAGTTAACTGTTGTTGTGTGGAGAGAAAATTACTGATGTTGATATGTTAGAGAAGAAATTTTCTATATTTCATGTCTCGAATATGCTTTTATAGGAGCAATATCGAGAGAAAGGTTTTAAACAATATTCTGAACTAATTTCATGTTTTTTCGTAGCCGAACAAAATAACGAGTTATTGATGAAGAATAACGAATCTTAACCAACTGGAACAATACCATTCCCTGAAGTGAATGCTACGAATGTCAATAATCGTGGTCGAGGTCATGACCACAGTAAAGGAAGAAATAATTTTTCTTTTTATAGTGGACGTTATAATCATCCAAATTTCAAGAGAACCACACAATATAGTGATCATAAATGAAAAGCTCCACAAGATAAGAATTCAAAAGGTGATGAACAAAAATGCTTCTGATGTGGTATGACTGAACAATGGTCACATATTTTTCGTACATTGAAACACTTAGTTGATCTATATCAAGTTTCCTTGAAGGAAAAAGGAAAAATGTGAAAGAAAATTTTCATACCAGATCATGATATATCTGACCAATCCAATATGACAAATTTGAATGTGGTTCTTTGAATCTCCTAAAGAGAAGATCGACACAGTTAATGGAACATCAAATGCTTTTTTACTTTGAAAATTTCTAGATTTAATGTTTTTTTTTATCTATCTTTATGTTTTTTTTCCTTTTAGCAAATGTTAACATTTGTATATTCCAAATGTTGTTTTTCTTGTTATAATTATTTTTTTTAATGAAGAAACATGGATCATTTTTCATATGTTGGGTAATTCAAACATGAACAAAGAAGATTTATGTCTAGCAGACAGTGCAACTACACACACAATACTTACAAGTAAAAACTGCTTTTCCAAATTGACAATGTTGGAAACAAAAGTAAATACAATATCAAGTTCTGCAAACCCGATTAAAGGATTTGGAAAAGCAAATATTATTTTACCTAGAGGAACAAAGTTTATAATTGACAATGCATTGTTCTCTAGTCAATCAAAAAGAAATCTACTAAGTTTTAAAGATATTCATTGCAATATCATATTGAGACTGATAGTAAGATAAATGCAGAATATGTTATCTTTACTATCTTAAATGAAAAACGTATATTGGAAAATTTTCCTACTTTATCTTTTGGATTATATTATACTCATATATGAGTAATTGAAACATATGCAACAATGAACTTGAAGTTCATGAATACAAATATATTTATTATTTGGCATGACATATTTGGTCATCCAAAGACTATAATGATGAGAAGAATTTTTGAGAATTCAAATGGACATACGTTGAAGAACCAGAAGATTCTTCAATTTAATGAGTTATCATATGATGCTTGCTCTGGAGGCAAATTAATAATTAAACCATCACCATCTAAAGTGGGAATTGAATTACCTGCATTTTTAGAACGAATTCATGGTGATATATGTGAACCTATTTGAAAGAATTGGAATTCCCCGCAGCAGAAGCAATTGGACACATTAATCTCTAAATTTTGTTTTATAGAACGTATAATATAATTCAGAGTGACGGAAACCATGGAAAAACATAAACCTAAGCTTGCTTCCTACAGTGTTAAAATAGAAAGGAAGAAATCAAGAAATTACTTACATTTGAAGACTAATTCTTCACGTTCCTCTCCAAATCAAGTTGTCTTCTCTCGATCTCACGAACTCGACATCCACAAACTCAACGAACAGGAATGGACACCACCAAGGGGTCTTTTCCATTATTCTCAGGGACGAGAACCGTGTAGAGGTGTGGGTTTACACTCAATCTTGGTGTGAGAAAAGGAGAAGAGAATTGAGAGAGTTTTTCTATTCTCTGCAAATATTCACAAAGAGAAGTGAACCAAAGAGAGACACACAGAGAGAGAACTTTCTCTCTCTTCCAATTTGTTTAATGGGTGAGGGAGTTATAGCTCCCTCCCCTTTATTTTTAAGAAATTCAAATTAAAAAAGTTTGAGTTTAATATATATATATACATTAACAACTTAATATATGTTTAAAGTATATGTTATATCACATATAACATATAACCTATAGTTAATATTATATCACATATAACATGAACTATAGTTTATCTCAAATAACCTAAAGTATTAATATGAAGCAAATTCATATTAATTTTAACCTATAGCTTTTATATGAATCACATTCATATAAATAATAATTGAATCATATTCAAATTATAACACATCTCAATAAAATATATGAATTAAATATGAATCATATTCATATTAATTTTAACATATAGTTCCTATATGAATCACATTCATATAATTAATGTTTGAATCATATTCAAACATTTATTTCTCTCATAAAACTATATAAATTTAACATGAATCATATTCACATTAAATTTTAACATATAGTTTTTATATGAATCATATTCATATAATTAATATTTGAATCATATTCAAATATTTATTTATCTCATAAAAATGTATCAACATACATTATATTATATAATGTATCAATATATATTATTTAACAATATCTTATACAATTAATTTTCTTTAATTAATTTGAACAATTCAAATCACACCAAAATTAATTTGATTCCCTTCAGTCCTCATTGAGCTAACGAGAGGACCTTATGGATCTATATATTGAAGCTTTAATTGAAGAAAATCTAAACATAAAGATCCAGTGAGCGGAAGCAGATCGTTCCAAATCCCATTGAGAAAGAACACAAGCACAATACAATCTAAATGAAAACGATTATGCATAATTAGAAATTACAACATGCTACTTAATATGAAGATAAAAGGGATAGAGTATACAAACCTTTGAAGAACTCTTCTTCAAGTATCCCTCGATCGTTCAGCAACTCGCTCAATAGCACGAACTCGAACGTAACGATCAGAAGACGATCTCAATGAATGTCTGAATGAACCTCAAACCCAATCGAGTTCAACTTGATCCTCGAACGGAATTAGAAAACCACCACAATGGTTACCTTGGTATTCTCGGTGTGAGAATCCAGGAGTTGTGGCCTTTGTATGAGCTTGGATTGAGGAAAGCAGGAGGTAGATGATCGAGTAAGTGGGAGATGAATGTTGTCTATCGTATAGACGAAATACTCGATCATTTAGTAAACAGAAGACTATCGTATAGACTTTACTACTCGATCGTGTAGCAACGAGTAAATGAGTAACTATCGTATAGTCAACTTGATTGTGTATGCTCTCTATGCTATCATTTAGTAAAACCTTTTTACTTGATAGCCTTTTTGTGAGATTATTCCGAATTGAATCATCAACTCAATTTTAGGAAAAGCATTTTCCCATAAAACTTCCAATAACCTTCTACTCAATTCGGTTATTTGAGAAAAAGAATAATTAATTATCATATAATTAATATGTTATAAATAAATATAATAACCAATTTATCATATTATATTTATAACCTATAGTTTTAATATTTCATCATATGAGACATATAAACCATAGTTCTTTTTCTATTTTATGGTATTTAATATGAATCATACTTATATTAATTCCTCTAATGATAATGTATCAAATATATTGTATCAATTATATCACATATAATTGAATTTCCTCTTGTTGATTTGAACACTTCAAATTAACCCAAAATCTGATTCTCAATATGAACCCATTGAACAATCAAGAAGACCTCATGGACTTGTAGCTTGAAACTCCAACGGTACGTGAATAACTGATTAAACTCTTTAATCACGAGATTCACCATCCGTTAACTGTTGGTTACTCCATTAAAGACCGGTAGCTGCACTCTTCACACTACAGATATATTTCTATGTCCGTATGACCAATCAACAGTGCGATGACTCTTCAAAAATCGCTTGAAAGTACAACTTGGCCAATTCATCATTTTGCCTTGTGTAGTTACATCTAATTCCTTAAGTACCACTGATTCCTCTAATGAACAATAAGTCATAGTCCTACAACGACTAAATCCTCTCAGGCCAGGAGAGGATGTGGCCACTATGTTCAAGACCCGGAATTAGCCCTTAAGGGAGCAATTTATCTCCTTACCCCTACTTCGGGGAAGGAGTGAATTTCGTCTAGTGTAGATGAGTTCCCAGCTCCCAATCAGACAAATCACCAAAATGGTAGCTTATTAAGTTGGCAATCTGGCCACTCTCACTCATGCAAATCAAAGGATCGCCCTCATAGGCAGGAGTTCTCAACTCACTCAGGATTAAGGTCATGTCATCTATGGTCATTATAATGAAATGTAAATCTCAATTATCAATGGCGTTATATAAAGAGACTAATCATCTCGTGGTCTGGTCTTATACAAACTCTTTGTATAGAATACCCCCGCTCGTATGTCTTCACATGAATGGTCAGGATCAGACCATTTGTAGCACTTTACAACACTTGTAACATCTACAAAGCGGGTCGTATCCGTAGTGTCATCAGGATAAGGTATCCCTCATTTATCCATTTATTATAGACCATTTAGGTTATTACTTAAGGCATGATCCACTTTTATGTCTCCACATACATGTTTAAGTTACATGAAATAACCACGGATCTTAGTTTATTGGATTTGAGTAAAAGCTTATAAAATAACATTTATTTTTTTAATAACAATATGTTCACATAGTGTTTACAAACTACGAGACTATCAGGAGAATTAGGACATCAATCCCAACAAGCTCCCACTTGTCCTAATGCCTCGGGAGACTAATGTACAATACAAAAATAGTACAATATTCAATAAACTAGGGCATATTGTATACCCCGGTATCATTTCCCACTTGCCTTAGACAAGGTGCCGCATGTCCCGTAGACCCAGACTCTTCAGATGACCCTCGAACACTTTAGTCGTGAGAGCTTTTGTAAACAGATCGGCAACGTTGTGCTTCAACGCGATCTTTGTGACTATCACATCACCGTAATTCATAATCTCCCTGATCAAATGATACTTCCGTTCTATGTGCTTGCCTTTTCGATGACTCCAAGGTTTCTTAGAATTTGCCACAGCCCCGTTGTTATCACCATAGAGTGTGGTCGGTAAAGACATATTTCGAACAACTTCCAAATCAACATGGAATTTCCTAAGCCAAATAACCTCTTTAGCAGCTTCACAAGCGGCTACGTATTCGGCTTCCATACTAGAGTCCGTGATGCATCCCTGCTTGATGCTTCACCAAACTATAGTCTCTCCATTCAGAGTGAACACTGACCCTGATATCGATTTCTAAGAATCTCTATCAGTCTGAAAGTCATAGTCTGTGTATCTTGTAAGGATCAAATCCTTATTTCCATACACGAGCATATATCTCTCGTTCTCCGAAGATACTTGAGAATCGTTTTGACCACCATCTAGTGATCTAATCCTGGATTAGACTGATATCGACTGACAATCCCTACTGCATAGCAAATGTCAGGTCTTGTACATAACATTGCATATATAAGGCTACCAACAGCCGATGTATAGGGAATCCGTCTCATTTCTTCAACTTCTCGAGGTGTCTTAGGACACTGTTCCTTAGACAAAACAA